>NC_092159.1:14489399-14533696 GCF_045791955.1 Oncorhynchus clarkii lewisi
CACACACACACACACACACACACACACACACACACACACACACACACACACACACACACACACACACACACACACACACACACACACACACACTCTCTCTCTCACATACACATGAAACAGTGCGGTGCAGAAGTGCATCAGTTTGGGTGCTGCGTAGCGCCGACCTGCAGCTGACACGCTCAACTCTTGACTCGACCTAAGTGGATTTGTAATCCCCATTGGATTTAAAGTGTGTTTACTGTCACAGCTGAGTGTGTGTGTGTATACTGTGTGCGTATGTACACTGTATACTGTGTGTGTATGTATACCCATACTTGGCCATTGCCACCAACATGCCTCTAGTGTGGCATGAGGGTTGGGTTCAATGAGTTGGATGTTTTGGATGATGCTTTGGCCGTTGACCCTCCCCTGCTGAGCCTCTGACCTCTGACCCCGGCCAGGCTAAGCCACTTTGGGACTGAACCAGGGCTGATACTGTCATCAGTCCATTAGTCTGCCTCTCAACTGGCACCCTATTCCCTATGTAGTGCACTACTTTTGACCAGAACCCATAGGGCCATTTGATCAGAGCCCCATCAAAAGTGCACTATATAGGGAATAGGGTGCCAGTTGGGACACATTCATGCTAATATGGTCTTGATGGGGCGGGAGTTAGGGAGTTAGCCGAGGATAGAGAGTGTGTGTGTGTGTGTGTGTGTGTGTGTGTGTGTGTGTGTGTGTGTGTGTGTGTGTGTGTGTGTGTGTGTGTGTATGTGTGACCCCCCAGGCGACCAGAGAAAACCCTCCCATACCACCCCCTCCTAGCGACCAGGGAAAACCTTCCCATACCACCCCCTCCTAGCGACCAGAGAAAACCTTCCCATACCACCCCCTCCTAGTGACCAGGGAAAACCTTCCCATACCACCCCCTCCTAGCGACCAGAGAAAACCTTCCCATACCACCCCCTCCTAGTGACCAGAGAAAACCTTCCCATACCACACATCATTCTTAGTGGGCTAAGTCTTGAATTGAAATGCTACTGAGCTGTAGAGTGTAGTGCCACCACTGAGGGGCCTCAGGGGCCACATTAAGTAGATAGACAGTCATATAAAGAAGCCCTAACTGTCAACTGACACACGCTGCTTACTGCCTTAATGGAGAGAGAGTCGGGCAGGTCAGCCAAACCACAGCCTCTACACAGAGACTGGCAGGCTATAATTATGGTAGGGAAGACACTGTTTAAAGATGCTGTGTGTGTGTGTGTGTGTCTCTCTCTCTGTGCCTTGCCCCAGCTGTGTCCTTCCCCTACGGTAACACAAATGAAAGTGTTTGGGAACTTAAGCTGTGTTCAACAGACTAACCCCATATTTACAAACAGAGGAGGAGGAGAGCAGCCCAGTCTGTGAGTCATCACACAACACCTGCACTTTGGACTCCATGCTGTGCTGCACTGAGTGGTGTGGCTGTTTTAGGCTGGTCACAAGATAGAGGTCGATTTCAGACATCCGAGAAGGTCCTGAGGACATGGATAAATGCATTCGTCGAAGCTGAAAAAACCATGTCCTGAGTCTCAGAGCCAGAGAGCGCTGCTAAGACCGCTGGCCACGGCCGTTCACAGTTCTCTAGCAAGCAGGGGGAGTAGTTGATGATCCTTCATAGCATAGTTTTTCATCATTTGGTTTTAAGACTTCCCCAAACCATTGCCCTAGCTGCTCAGAATGAACACCTAGACGTAACCCTATCAGGTGTTTCTGTTTTTACCTTGTAACCCATCGGAACCGACTTTCATCCAATTACGGCAACTCTTACAGTGAAACTATGAGATCAGCTTGTGTTTTGACTCAATCGATAAAGTTCCATATCAGGATATCCTTATATATATTTTTTTTACAATACATCGTATCGTTTAGACAATATTGCAATATTATTTTTGCGCTAGTTGGCTGTACCTGCACCATTTCTATTTCCATGACTGGTCAAAACTCCTGATTTAATGTCTCTCTCTTGTCCCTCTGCAGCAGACATGGTGAGCAATATGTCTGGAACATCCAACCACAATAAATATTGAATCTTCACTTAAGTATGGTGATAATATCGTATCGTGAGGTCCCTGCCCTTGGAGGCATTTGACAGGGTGCAGTTACAGGGGACAGTCACTTCAGGGGACAGTCACAGTCACAGTCATTTCCCCCACACACAAACACTGCTGAGGCCATAATGTACATGTGGGAAACATGAGAGCACATGACAGCGACTACACCAACTAACCAAAACAGCCCATGTTTCTGTCCCCTCAGCTGTTACCACGCAGGAGAACACCAACGGAGGCATCAGGCACTAAGTGTCTGTTGACCTGACCTTAGGAAGCCACAGTTAGCGAGGGACTGCTCTGTGTGTGTGTGTGTGTGTGTGTGTGTTCCGCGCCTCTGTATGTGCTCACGTGTGTCTGTGTTTAACCCATTTACGTAACAGCCGAGGTCCTTGAGTTCAGTTGAATTTAAAGACAGAGAGAGAAGGAGAGAGGGAAAAAGGAGGCAGGGAAGGGGAGAACGAGAGAATGCTGCCAAAAAAGAGAGATGAGCTGTAAAGACGGTGTGTGTGTGTGTGTGTGTGTGTGTGTGTGTGTGTGTGTGTGTGTGTGTGTGTGTGTGTGTGTGTGTGTGTGTGTGTGTGTGTGTGTGGTGTCAGACAGGGAGGAATCTGCAGTACTTGATCTGCTGTGCTGCTCCTCACATCAAACATCAGCTGAGCCTCTCAGTTAGTCTGAGCTCTGACCCCTGAACCCTCGCCTGCTCCAGCCACCCCAGAGACAAGCCTCTTCACAGAGAGAGAGGGAAGGAAGGAAGGAAGGAAGGAAGGAAGGAAGGACAGAAGGAAGGAAGGAAGGAAGGAAGGAAGGAAGGAAGGAAGGAAGGAAGGAAGGATGGGGAGGAGAGGGGGGTATATATCGTGTTCCTTTAAATTCAGCCTGCTGCCACTGCCCCTGGTACACAGTACAGTAGACGTATGTAGTCATGTAACAAAATAAAATAAAACATATTGGCTGCTATACACATCCTACATGTAGAGATGTAGAGAACTTTATACACAATCGTAGGATATTCCTCACCTACTGTATGACAAAGACCCTCAGCTAAAACCTCACACATACACCCAAGTGAAAACCTGCCAACACTCGTGCAGGCACACACACACACTCATCCCTTCATTCCCCATCCCCCAGTACCTGTCCAAAATCCTGCTGTTTCACAGCTTCACTCCCTGAATGCTAAATCCATAACTTATGCGCTGACTGATTCTCTTTAGTCTTTGGCATTAACATTAAGGACGAATGGAACATTTTCTTGGCCCCAGAACATGGATTTTTTATTTGCATTTTAGGTGATTTCTTTTTCCTTAAAGGTGGTCTTTCTTACATTTCAATGCATCGTATTTTTAGATGGCGGATATAAGTCCTTGACAAAACATCAAAGAGAGTGTGTGTGTGGACTGTGTATGAGTCACTGTAAACGTGGATGAGAGAGTGTGTGTGTGTGAGCTCGAATGTATGTGTGTGTGTGTGTGTGTGTGTGTGTGTGTGTAGTGTGTGTGTGTGTGTGTGTGTGTGTGTGTGTGTGTGTGTGTGTGTGTGTGTGTGTGTGTGTGTGTGTGTGTGTGTGTGTGTGTGTGTGTGTGTGTGTGTGTGTGTGTGTGTGTGTGTGTCCACAGTGATTAATCATGGCTGCAGAAAACTACTGTTATTAAAAGGTCTTTAAGTTTGAACCCCATAGACCATTGTTCTCTGCTGTCAACTCAACTTATCAAAAATGATTATGGGTCAATGTGTTGACAGTATGCATGTGTGTGTATGCACGTGTGAGTGTCTCTGAGTTTGTGTTTGTGTGCGCACGTTTTGTGTATGTGTGTGTGTGTATGTGTGAGAACACACATCTTGTGCGTGTGTGTGTGTGTCTCTCAGTGTGTGTGAGTGTATAAAGCAGCCCTTGACAGCCATTGGGGGCGGCGGTGGCTGGGCCGGTGTGTTTGCGTTGGCAACGGTTCAGCATTCCACATTCCTCTGTGATATTCAGTACTGTGACCTCAGAAAACCTTCCCTGTAGAGGAGCTCCCTCTCTCTCTATCCCTCTCTCTCTTTCTCCCGCTCTCTCTCTCTATCCCTCTATCTCTTTCTCCCTCTCGCCCTATCCCTCTCTTTTTCTCTCTCCCTCTTTCACTCCTCCTTCCATTTATATCACATATCACATATTTCCTACTCTCTCTGTCTTTCAGAGTTTAAGGGTATTTTGTTAAACTTGAGGATACAGTAACTCTTGTCACATGACTAATATAATTCCCCTTACATTGTGATTCTGCAACAACCATCCCAGCACTCAGAGAGAATCTAACCAGTGTTTTTGACAAGGTGCATCTCTCTCTCTCTCTCTAGACTTTCAGAGGACTAGCTGAACAGGCACAACACTCTCTCTCTCTCTACGTCAGCTTACTCCCCCTCTTCTTTAGACCCCGCCTCTCTCTCCCTCAACACAGTTCACCTGAGGTGACCCAACACCCTGCCCCCCCCTCCTCGTTTGCTATGCTGCAAACAACCACACACACTTACGTCAAACACACTGCCAGCACACCTGCACAGAGAGAGGGAGAGGGGAGGGAGAGAGAGAGGGAGGGAGGGAGAGAGGGGTTGAGAGAGGGGGGATAGAGGGGGGGAGAGAGAGAGGAGGGGTGAGAGGGGGGAGGAGAGAGAGAGGTTGAGAGAGGGGGGAGAGAGAGGGGGGCAAGAGAGGGGTTGAGAGAGGGGGGAGAGAGAATAAATGTATGAGAGAAATAATGAGATTGAAAGAAAAGGAGAGAAAGCAAAGAAAAAGTAGATGGAAAGTAGAGAAGAGTCTCTAACAGAAACACCTGTGGTCTTTACTTTATCCCCCCAAACAAACACACTGACATATTAGAATAAGTTGTTTATAGATACTAGCCTACTAAACTAGGCTATATAGGTTTAGTCTCTGCTGCTCCCCATACTGGAACTAACTGTACAGAGCCTACAACCCATGCTAACTCATCACACAGCCTAGTGTACGGGGTTATCTGAGGACTCGGGGTGGAGCAGGGCTGGTATCTACCAGTCCTTTCCCCTATCTCAAGTGGCCCTTTTCATTGGTTGATTGTACAGCAATAACTACAAGAAACCACTACAACCATCCATATAAACAGATAGAGAGAGTCAATGACGGAGGAAATGGAAGTCATTAAGTCAATGGACAAAGTTAATATGTTGTAGAGTACCTATGTGTAACCTATTGGTTTTAGGTCCAGCCTAATTCACCTTGAACTCTCTTGATTTGTTCTGAGAGTGAACGAACCGTGTCTGTCTGTCTGTCTGTCTGTCTGTCTGTCTGTCAGTCTGTCTGTCGCACTTAACCCTAACTGCTAATGAAAGTCACTTTGGAAAGGAGCATCTGCTAAATAAATAAAATGTCAAATGTAGAAAGTTATCTTGATCACATTTTCCTGAATTACACCATCTGTGGTGAAGTATACATCAGTTATTGAACCAGTAGACAAACAGAGACATGTGGCCACACTAATGTCCAATCCATGATGAAAGACAAACAGAGAGAGAGAGAGAGGCAGAGGTCAGAGTGGGAGATTTGACCGGGAGAGATGGTGAGTGGGTAAAAGTGATTGTGTACGCGTAGAGGGATTGTGTGTGTGCGTGAACGTGGAGTGTGTGTTTGTTTTAACAGATGTACGTGCATGTAAAAGTGTTTGTGTGAGAAAAAGCTAAAGAATATTACCGTGTGTGTGTGTGTGTCTCTCGCGTGTTTGTGTGTGTTTCTTCTCTGCGTCAATGTATATGTGTCTCTCTCTCTCTTCTCCGCGTCAGTGTGTGTGTGTGTGTGTGTTTGGGATTAAGAGCTTCACCCCTGGACCTCTATATTAGATAGGGGATTATAGGAACACATCCGCCACCTGTCATTTTAAACCCAGCAATTACAACAACAACCTTTAATCAACAACAGTCACCCAGTCAAGACAAGCATCACACACACAGTCATTCTTACCCAATACCCAGTTGTGTGTGTGTGTGTGTGTGTGTTGTGTGTTGTGTGTGTGTTGTGTGTTGTGTGTGTGTTGTGTGTGTGTGTGTGTTGTGTGTTGTGTGTGTGTGTGTGTGTGTGGTGTGTGTGTGTGTGGTGTGTGTGTGGTGTGGTGTGGTGTGTTGTGTGTGTGTGTGTGTGTGTGTGTGTGTGTGTGTGTGTGTGTGTGTGTGTGTGTGTGTGTGTGTGTGTGTGTGTGTGTGTGTGTGTGTGTGTGTGTGACTATGTGATCATCATCATCATTGCCCCAGTACATTGATAGGGGATCTGGTGGGGATTGGGGGATCGTCAGCCCCTGTGGCTAGCATCCTGTTACCTCTAACTTACCTGTCTAAACTGTCTGCCCATGGTTTGGTCTATAGACTACAACAGACCGTTGATCGGCCTCCACCCACTCTGTAGGGTTTAGGTGACAGTGAGACAGGTGACACCAGGTGTAACTGAGGACACTGCCTTGTTGTACCTGTCCCTCGATGACTGAAAACAAACAACCCAATGAACTCAGACACCTCAAACATTCCTGAAAAGCAAGAGAAGCAGTTGCTCAGAGGTGGGAAAAGTCCCCAGTTGTCCTACTCCAGTAAAAGTTGTAGTCATCTTGTACTCTTTTACCATCGCTTTGGAAGGCAATTGATATATCTGGTAGTGGAAATAGCTTTAGTTTTCTGGTAGGACTGTAGGAGCAGGTGTTGGCTCTGCCTGCGTGGTCCCAACATCATCCAGCAGCACGGTCAGTCTGGAAGGGAGATTGGTTGGTCCGCAGGGAGGGTGGATGTGGTCTAGGTTTGTTTGCAGACGACTGCATAGCGCCAGAGAAATAAAAGCAAGGCAACACAAACAAAACAGAACCGGGACAATTCCGCTGCGTGTCATGAAACAGCGTGTGTATGTGAGACGGAAGACACAGCCGGTTAGCAACCAAACTACACAACACAAAACCCACAGACAGACACACACACACACACAAGGCAGCAAGGAAACGAAATCATGTTATTTTTCATGAACACCTCGAGAATCAAAAACATTTCAAAAGTGCCAGTGTGTAGCCAGAAGAGAGCGAGAGAGATGGAGAGGGAGGGAGAGAGAGAGAGAGAGAGAGAGAGAGAAAGAGAGTGAGAGAAAGAGGAGAAAGAGAGTGAGAGAGAGAGGAGAAAGAGAGTGAGAGAGAGAGGAGAAAGAGAGTGAGAGAGAGGGACGGGATAGAGAAAGAGAGAGGAGAGAGGGAGGAGAGAGAGAAAGAGAGAGAGAAAGAGAGAGAGGAGAGCATCGCTGAGAGAGAGGGAGGGAGGGATTGAGGGTGGGCAGAGAGAGGGAGTAAGAGAGAGGGAGTAAGAGAGAGGGAGTAAGAGAGAGGGAGTAAAAGAGAGGGAGTAAGAGAGAGGGGGAGCGAGAGAGAGGGAGTAAGAGAGAGGGAGTAAGAGAGAGAGGAAGGTGGATAAAATAAAATCTCCTGTGTCAAATTGTACAGGATTCTCATGCTACATTGTGACTGCTTCTCAACTTTAACTTTGGCTCCTGTACTATAGGCTGGCAGAGCAGAAATCACACACTGGTTCCTGTTATGGATCACTTACACACACACACACACACACACACACACACACACACACACACACACACACACACACACACACACACACACACACACACACACACACACATATACACACACACACACACACACACACACACACACACACACACACACACACACACACACACACAAACAGGTTCCTGTTATGGATCACACACAGTATCCCCTTACACTTCTCAGATGACAGAGCTGATGTATTCATGCCACAGGGTTTACTAGGAGGGGAAACCACACTGGCTTTGCCCTTACTAACAGTGATAAAAACATCTAATCAAAACAAATGGAATTTGTCACATGCGCTGAAACCAACAGGTTTCAGACCTTACAGTGAAATGCTTACTTACAAGCCCATAACCAAAAATGCACTTTTAAGAAAAATACCTTAAAAAAAAAAGAAAATAAATAAAAGCAACAAATAATTAAAGAGCAGCAGTAAATAACAATAGCGAGGCTATAAACAGTGGGTCCCAGTACAAAAGCTCTTTCCGGTAATAGGAGACAGCAACATTATGTACAAAATAAGTTACAAATAATTCGAAAAAGCTAACAAAATAGCACGGTTGGTTAAGAGCCAGTAAAACATCAGCCATCCTCTCCGGCTCCATTGCTTTCAACTTTCAAACTTCTTGGACCAGTTCAAGAGGGTTAGCTGAAATAACAGCACATTTGACAGCAGAACTAAAACAATATTAAAGTTGTATTCCTTTATCATGAAATAAGCTACTCAGTTGTGTTGGGGAAGCTACCAATTACTACACTGGAAGCCCTATTCCGTTTATTTTTCTCCCCCAAAAACGCCCTAGTCCTTGCCGATGACAAGCATACCCATGATATGATGCAGCCACCACCATGCTTGAAAACATTAAGTGGTTCTCAGTGATGTGTTGTGTTGGATTTGCAACAAACATAATGCTTTGTATTCAGGACATAAAGTTAATTTCTTTGCCAATTTTTTTTTGCAGTTTTACTTTAGTGCCTTGTTTAGGAGCATATTTATTCTGTACAGGCTTCCTTTTTTCACTCTGTCAATAACGCTAGTATTGTGGAGAACTACAATGTTGTTGGTCCATCCTCAGTTTTCTCCTATCACAGCCATTAAACTCTGTAACTGTTTTAAAAGTCACCATTGGCATGATGGTGAAATCCCTGATTGGTTTCCTTCCTTTCCGGCAACTGAGTTAGGAAGGACGCCTGTATATTTGTAGTGAATGGGTGTATTGATCCAAAGTGTACTTAATAACTTTACCATGCTCAAACGGATGTTCAATGTCTGCTTTTTTTAATTTACCCATTTAGCATTGGAAAACCTCCCTGGTCTTTGTGGTTGAATCTGTGTTTGAAATTCAATGCTCGAATGAGGGACCTTAGAGATAATTGTATGTGTGTGGGGTACGGAGATGAGGTAGTCATTCAAATATCATGTTAAACACTATTACCGTAGCTCCGCACATTGACTCGTTTCCGGTAGCCCCTGTATATAGCCTCGTTATTGTTATTTTATTGTGTTACTTTTATTTAAATGTTTTATTTGATTTAGTTGATTTAGGAAATATGTTCTTAAAACTGCATTGTTAAGGGCTTGTAAGTCAGCATTTCACGGTAAGGTCTACTACACCTGTGGTATTCGGCGCATGTGACAAATGAAATTAGATTAGATTAGATTGATTTGATTTGAGTCCATGCAACTTATTATGTGACTGGTTAAGCTAATTGTTACTCCTAAATGTGTTTAGGCCATAACAAAGGGGTTGAATACTTATTCACTGGAGACATTTCAGCTTTTCATTTTTAATTCATTTGTAAAAATGTCTAAAAACATAATTCCACTATGACATTATGGTGTATTGTCTGTAGGCCAGCGACACAAAATCAGGCTGTAACACAACAGAATGTGGAAAAGTCAAGGGGTGAGAATACTTTCTGAAAGCACTGTAGTTCACTACTCAGGTCATAGTTTCTTCCCTTAAAACTCCCAATCTGTTCAATTTCTGACGGACTAGAAAGTTTTGTGACGGACTCTGGTCAGGAACCAGTGTTTTGGCCGGCCCAGCGCTACCCCTCTGTGGTAAGCAGGGAGACCCAGCTGGAGAGGGGTTCGGCTGGGGAGCTGCACCACATGAGCTCCACTGTCCTGTCCTGGGCCTACCCTGGGACTCAGGCCTCATCTGTGTGTGTGCAGTGTGTGTCCGTCCTGTGTACTGTGTATGTGGGTGTGTGTACTGTGTGTGTGTGTACAGTGTGTGTGCGTGTGTGTATGTGTTAATGTGCACCAGGTGCCGGCTGGGGATCAGGTGGCCAATGTGTGGGATTGTAGAAACAGCCTGAGGAGAGTGTGACGGGATAATGTCACACACACACATTTAGTCTCCTTTCTCCCTCTCCTTTCCTCCCTCTTACACACACTCCCTCCATCACACTAACATGTGCATCACATTCAATGTGAGGGTTTTGGGAAGGCAGAAATGGGCCCAGCTGATTCTCTCTAGTATTGTATGGAATACTAACTTCTACTTACGCACAGAGTTTTACAGTGGTACCATCACCATCTAGGGGTATTTACCATCACAGAGTTTTACAGTGGTACCATCACCATCTAGTGTTATTTACCATCACAGAGTTTTACAGTGGTACCATCACCATCTAGGGATATTTACCATCACAGAGTTTTACAGTGGTACCATCACCATCTAGGGATATTTACCATCACAGAGTTTTACAATCACCATTTAGGGACATTTACCATCACAGAGTTTTACAGTGGTACCATCACCATCTAGGGACATTTACCACGGGGTACATCTACGGGGATTGTCCACACTCAAGGAACAACCGTTACAATCTATGAGCTTTAATTAAACCAATACATCTGAGTAGTTTATACAAATGAAGAGACTAATGCTACTAGTGCTCAGAGACTGGATCCATACTAATGCTACTAGTGCTCAGAGACTGGATCCATACTAATGCTACTAGTGCTCAGAGACTGGATCCATACTAATGCTACTAGTGCTCAGAGACTGGATCCATACTAATGCTACTAGTGCTCAGAGACTGGATCCATACACTAATGCTACTAGTGCTCAGAGACTGGATCCATACTAATGCTACTAGTGCTCAGAGACTGGATCCATACTAATGCTACTAGTGCTCAGAGACTGGATCCATACTAATGCTACTAGTGCTCAGAGACTGGATCCATACTAATGCTACTAGTGCTCAGAGACTGGATCCATACTAATGCTACTAGTGCTCAGAGACTGGATCCATACTAATGCTACTAGTGCTCAGAGACTGGATCCATACTAATGCTACTAGTGCTCAGAGACTGGATCCATACTAATGCTACTAGTGCTCAGAGACTGGATCCATACTAATGCTATGCAGATCATGATGGCTCCTGCTTCAAATCAACACGCGTGCAACTGAATATTTATATGTGACAGAGAGCCACAGCACAGTTCAAAATCGTATAGGCTCATGTATTATACATTGTGTGTGTGTGTGTGTGTGTGTGTGTGTGTTTGTTTGTGTATGTGTGTGTGTGTGTGTGTGTGTGTGTGTGTGTGTGTGTGTGTGTGTGTGTGTGTGTGTGTGTGTGTGTGTGTGTGTGTGTGTGTGTGTGTGTGTGTGTGTATGTGTGTGTGTGTGTGTGTGTGTGTGTGTGCGTGTGTGTGTGGGAGGGAGGAAGGCAGCACCAACTGGGCACAGTGCCATGGCCACATCAATATGCGCGCTGGTGAAATGCTTCCTCCATGCTACACAGCAGACCCCACTTTCGTAGGCCTGTAGTGGGAAAGGTTTTGACCAGGGCCCATATAGAGAATAGGGTGTCTAAAGTAGTGCACTAAATAGGGAACAGTGTTCCATTTTAGATCCAACCTACGTCAGCAGATATGGAGATGGAGGAGAGTCCTCATAGCAGGGTTAGCCTATCCTAGCAGCCACACCGAGGTCCCTGCCAGACCAGAACACCTGCCCCAGCAACACCCCGGTGGCACCGCCGGCATGCCAGCCAGTCACCACCGCTGCCCTGGATACCACCCAGCCAAGGTATTCTGGGAGCCCGCGGTTGCCATGGAGGCAGCCAAATTAGGGTCCAATAAACGTGAGGAACAGATTGTCGGGGGGGACACGTTGGGGTGGCGAGACAGAGGAGAGGGGGGTAGGGGGGTAGGTGCCATGGCAACCTAGATCATATTGTGGTTCTGATCTGATGTACATACTATAAAATAGCCTAATTGACCGTGTTTAACCAGTGTTTAAGAAGTAGAAGACGAGTCAGAAATTAACTGTTAAAAGGCGCTCTACCTGGGTGTTTCTGTCTACCTGGGTGTTTCTGTCTCTCTGTGCTGTCTACCTGGGTGTTTCTGTCTCTCTGTGCTGTCTACCTGGGTGTTTCTGTCTCTGTGCTGTCTACCTGGGTGTTTCTGTCTCTCTGTGCTGTCTACCTGGGTGTTTCTGTCTCTCTGTGCTGTGCTGTCTACCTTGGTGTTTCTGTCTCTCTGTGCTGTCTACCTGGGTGTTTCTGTCTCTCTGTGCTGTGCTGTCTACCTTGGTGTTTCTGTCTCTCTGTGCTGTCTACCTGGGTGTTTCTGTCTCTCTGTGCTGTCTACCTGGGTGTTTCTGTCTCTCTGTGCTGTGCTGTCTACCTGGGTGTTTCTGTCTCTCTGTGCTGTCTACCTGGGTGTTTCTGTCTCTCTGTACTGTCTACCTGGGTGTTTTTGTCTCTCTGTGCTGTCTACCTGGGTGTTTCTGTCTCTCTGTGCTGTCTACCTGGGTGTTTTTGTCTCTCTGTGCTGTCTACCTGGGTGTTTCTGTCTCTCTGTGCTGTCTACCTGGGTGTTTCTGTCTCTCTGTGCTGTCTACCTGGGTGTTTCTGTCTCTCTGTGCTGTGCTGTCTACCTGGGTGTTTCTGTCTCTCTGTGCTGTCTACCTTGGTGTTTATGTCTCTCTGTACTGTCTACCTGGGTGTTTCTGTCTCTCTGTGCTGTCTACCTGAGTGTTTCTGTCTCTCTGTGCTGTCTACCTGAGTGTGTCTGTCTCTCTGTGCTGTCTACCCGGGTGTTTCTGTCTCTCTGTGATGTCTACCTGGGTGTTTCTGTCTCTCTGTGCTGTCTACCTGGGTGTTTCTGTCTCTCTGTGCTGTCTACCTGGGTGTTTCTGTCTCTCTGTGCTGTCTACCTGGGTGTTTCTGTCTCTCTGTACTGTCTACCTGGGTGTTTCTGTCTCTCTGGAACACCATTGTCTGGTCTATTTATCCCATCTATCATCTGTCATCTATGTCTCCTTCCTAATTAAAACTTGACACTGTGGAAACATGCAAAAGGACGCATTAGCACCTAGTTTACACCCCGGTCCCTTGGCTCACAGTTCCCGGCATGCTGCGACACACACAACACAACACACACTCAGACTTCAGTGTCACACCGCTTCAGCGTGTTGTCCCTGAGGCCCCAGAGTTCCAGTGGCAGTAACCCTGTCTCACTATCAAACTATTGAAGGGACTATCATATAGAAAAAAAGAGTAACACCAACACCTTCCTTAGAAAAAACCTCCCCGAAAATAATACACACTTTAACAGTTACATCAGCTTCTCCCCGGCACCCCCCCAATCCAGTCTGCCTAACAACTAGGCCTACAACCCTGCCAAAATACCCCCCCCCCCCCCCCCCCCACACACACACACACCAACTCCTACGAGATACAACATATACCATAGCTAACAAACAATCCCTCCTTAAAACCATCCTGTTGATGAAGACTCCCACCTGCTCTACCCACTGCCACTATCACTGTCATATACCCCCAACACACACCAAAAAACATACACCACCCACACACACACTCCTTCCCACCCCCTATACAGACACAACCGGACTCCTTACCCACTACACACACCACCACTAACACCACCCCCCAACACACACACACTCCTACCCACCCCCTCCCTATACACACACAACCGGACTCCTTACCCACTACACACACCACCACCAACACCACCACCCCACACACACACACCACCACTAACACCACCCCCCAACACACACACACCCCTCCTGCCTCAGTATAAAACTCACCCTGTTATCGAAAACACGTGTTGTCCCCTGAACCCTCCTTTCTCCCCCTCAGAGAGAAATCTCTCCAGTTCATCATGAATGGAGCCTTTTGAGGAGGACAGAGCCTTGTTTCCTTCATAATCATGTATCTACCACCGTCCACTGGCCCGGTCGTGGTTTGTCTAGTCCTCATTGAGGTTGAGGGACAGTAGAAGACACACAGAGGCGATGCACACGCACCACCACGTACAGCACACACACTCAAACACAGACGTTCATGCGTTCCCCCCCATCCTGTTGTTCCCTATCCCGTTTCATCCCTCTTTCTATCCCGTTTCATCGCTCTTTCTATCCCATTTCATCCCTCTTTCTATCCCGTTTCATCCCTCTTTCTATCCCATTTCATCCCTCTTTCTATCCCGTTTCATCCCTCTTTCTATCCCGTTTCATCCCTCTTTCTATCCCGTTTCATCCCTCTTTCTATCCCATTTCATCCCTCTTTCTATCCCGTTTCATCCCTCTTTCTATCCCTTTCATCCCTCTTTCTATCCCTTTCATCCCTCTTTCTATCCCGTTTCATCCCTCTTTCTATCCCGTTTCATCCCTCTTTCTATCCCGTTTCATCCCTCTTTCTATCCCATTTCATCCCTCTTTCTATCCCGTTTCACCCCTCTTTCTATCCCGTTTCATCCCTCTTTCTATCCCGTTTCATCCCTCTTTCTATCCCGTTTCATCCCTCTTTCTATCCCATTTCATCCCTCTTTCTATCCCATTTCATCCCTCTTTCTTCTCTTCCGTCTAGTGTCCCAGATCTGTGTCCAAACTGATTTGAGGCATACCCTCTTCCACAGACTTACTCTCTGCCAAATGATGCTTCTCTGCCGTTTGTTCTGTTGTGGTGCTTTGCTCTTTAGCCCTAGCTAGCTACCACCCTCTCGCACGGCTAGGCTTTAAACCTCTCTCCTTCTCACGGCGTAACCAACACCAAACGATGCCCTTACCAAGGTTGTCTTCTAAAGAGGATTCTGAGAAGGAAGCGAAAGGAACAAGGAGAGAAAACGGCTCCTTGGAGAAAGAGAGAGAGATTGAGAGAGAGAAAATATACAATTACGGCAATAATGATACCTGAATATCAGCCAAATCACTATGATACATCATTTAGTGTATTTAATAATTAGGCCTTTGTAAAAATTATAATCAATATGATTAGGTTAAAACAGTATTTGCTAATATTTTCACTAATTATCGCCCCTTGTCTATAATAATAATAATAATGAATGAACAGTTTCCACAGAATATATGAAGGTCAGAGAATTGATCAAAACCAGAGAAAACTAACGACAGTAAAACCTCCCGATGAACAACACCAAAATAAAGAGGCATGATAAAACCTTTTCTTTGAGGATTTTTTTTACCTACATTTTTCATTCCCGAAATTGTTGTTCAGAAATCTTTTTTTTGCCACTGACAAACAGTTCAGTCGGCCCATGGGGCTAATGAGCCTTTGAGAGGGCATTCATCTGAACCGCGAAGAAGAATATAAACAAAAGGGGGACAACATAAAGAAAAGAAAGAGAGAAAAGAAGGAGAGGATCAGAAGGACGGAGGTTGGCAAGGATAGTGTGTGAACATTTGGCATCATTCACAGAGAGCAGCTAAGCTACGTGGTGCCAGAAACCAACCGCCACCGACGCCGCCACTAGTATTCCTCTCACTTCTCACCACTAGTATTCCTCTCTCTTCTCACCGCTAGTATTCCTCTCTCTTCTCACCACTAGTATTCCTCTCACTTCTCACCACTAGTATTCCTCTCACTTCTCACCACTAGTATTCCTCTCACTTCTCACCACTAGTATTCCTCTCTCTTCTCACCACTAGTATTCCTCTCACTTCTCACCACTAGTATTCCTCTCCCTTCTCACCACTAGTATTCCTCTCCCTTCTCATCACTAGTATTCCTCTCCCTTCTCATCACTAGTATTCCTCTCCCTTCTCATCACTAGTATTCCTCTCCCTTCTCATCACTAGTATTCCTCTCACTTCTCACCACTAGTATTCCTCTCACTTCTCACCACTAGTATTCCTCTCACTTCTCACCACTAGTATTCCTCTCACTTCTCACCACTAGACATCCCCCCAATCCTCCCTCCCAGAATTAAGACTACATCCATCACGAGTCTTCATTCTTTCATCCACAAATAAAAAGGTGCTTTTTTTTCTTTCGTTTTCTCTCTTTTCGTTCAGGTAAAAACTGGAGGCCGACCGTTATGGTTTTTTCCGTGTCCGATACCGATTCAGATCTTTTGGTGGGCAATACTCACCATTACCGATATATCTGTCAATATACTGTTTTATTGACAGGAAATTTAAAAAACACCATCCAAAACAGCAATTATCCAAGAAATATGCTTCAAATGTTGATTTATAACACTGTGACAATAATCACACATCATGAGAATGCCGGCTGGTGTTCAGATGAGCCTTAATATCAGTTATTAAAGCCTTAATATCAGTTATTGTGGAATTATCGGCCGATATCGATATATAGCGTCAAAAGAAATATAGAATATGTTCTATTGTTTTTCTGATTTGCAACAAAATAAATGTGTGATAATATCCACTTGTGGATCTGATTCTGTATTGTGTAGCATCACCATAGAAAACCTAATGTTATAGTAGCTAGCAGTGTTAGCCTTAGCCAAGCTGTGTGAGTAGCTAGCTAAGCGGCAGTATTGGGGAACAGGGGAACTGCCAAAGATGAACCCGCCGAATAGGCCATGTTCCCTGGCCCAACACCCTCAACATGCTCTCCCGGCTGGGACTGAGCAAGGCACTCTGCTCTCCACTCAGTTAGTATCCCTCCATTCCCTCCTTCTGTCTCAGAGGTCGAGGGAACCCTTCTGTGAGGGTATATGGTTTTGGGGACTGGACACATTTCATGCTTGGCTCTGGTACAAAAGCCTGAAAAGAGACCAGGCACTGAGAAGACACATTATTAATACAGGCCATAACAATACCACCCTCTCACTCTGTTTGTATACTCTCCTTCAATTACCTCTTCATTTTCTCTATCTCATTATTTTATTTTTTCTCTCTCATTGTTTCTCACTCTTCCATTCTCTCAATTAGGAATACCTCTTTTTTTCTCTTGATCAATTTTCTCTCGTTCTTTCTCTTGTTCTCTCTCTCCCTCTCTCTCCCTTACTCAATATTTTTCCAAATAAAACCCAAAAGGTCCTAGTCAGCGGAAGAAAATAATAATGCTTAGGTAAGTAGCAAGCCCACTACACTCATTTGAATTTAACAGTCGTTCATTTGTTCAAACCTAATAAAGTGTTCACCTAAAAATGCCTGACCAGTCGCCATCAGCCAGTAACTACAATACTGTACAAACACACGTTCTGTCTCTGGGAATGATAGAACCACATTCATATTAATTCTATTGCAAATTGACTGACTCTCATTATTTCTATAGTACATAACCCCACAAATGTATATATTCATAAAGTGAAAATATCTATGAATTTAAAGTGAATGTAAGTCTATTTATAGTTTAAAATGTGGGAAATCTATTATCCAGCTCCCGTTCCCAGAGAAAGCAGATTTATGTAACCTCAACGTTGAGGAAATATAAATTACGATACTAACAAGGTAACCAACTGTATCCATAACTCACAATGATACATGTTTTATTAGACTGTGAATAACACACCAATGAAAAGGAAAGTGGGTATTTAGTCATGTAGAAAACATGTGCAGCCATTTATTCTCAGACACGAACTGAAATAAGATCCGTCTTTTCCTTTTGTGAATTTCTAGAACATTTTGGGGCCAGAAAAGCTGTCGGTCCGCCGTTGATTCTGAACGGATTAACAGGGAAAGTGGGTTTCAAAACAAACTGTATCCAAGGAATAAAGAAGGCTGTTTTGAGTTCTTTCTTCAAAACAAATGCCCTTCTCAATTTCT
The DNA here is from genome assembly GCF_045791955.1 of Oncorhynchus clarkii lewisi. Taxonomy (NCBI): domain Eukaryota; kingdom Metazoa; phylum Chordata; class Actinopteri; order Salmoniformes; family Salmonidae; genus Oncorhynchus; species Oncorhynchus clarkii. The sequence continues at coordinate 14,507,095 of NC_092159.1, forward strand.
CTAAACACTCTACATTTCTTTGGACTTGCGAGAGAGAGCGAGAGAGAGAGAGCGAGAGAGAGAGAGAGAGAGAAAGGGAGAGTAATTATAAAGAAAGGAGATAAGACCAGAGGAATGGCCAAACGGGTTCAAAAAAACGGCTTCGTTTGTCTCTCAGTTCCGTCACGATTCCGAAGCCCCCTGATTTCACTGGAATAATCTGTTTACCAGCCAGACATCTCCAACACTCTAACTCCTCACTCACTCACTCACTCACTCACTCACTCACTCACTCACTCACTCACAGTCCATCACACAACGACGGGGAAGTGGGTATCTAGATAGAAAGAGATGTTTTTTTCCTCCGATCCGGACAAAGAGAAGGAGGCTTATGGTCGTTATGTAAAACCCAAAGAGCCCAAATTCTGTTTCTAGAACAAAGAGAAGCCGTGAAGGGAACCGCATCCCAACAGAGAAATAACAAACAAAAAAGGATACTGGTCAGTCATTTAACAGGGAGACCAACCAAAAGCCAACGTTATTGGGACACCAAAACACAACTTTTGACTTTGAGTGAAAAGCAAATGTTGACTCAACACAGTCATTCCAAATCTCTGTCTGGAGTCTCTGTAATTATGTTCTGTTGGATTAAGTCCGGGTTCCTGCCGACCGTGTTGGCCTGGTTTATGTCTGTCACACTCAGCAAGGGGTTGTGTGTCTTAGCGACGGCGGATTTTGGCTGGCCCGGTTCTGCTAGTGGACCTTCCGAAACACACTTTATTCCAAAGATGAGAACACTCTCTGTTAAACAGCGAGGCGTCTTCCTCTCTTCACCCTCCTCTGCTCGGACTCTACTTTCGTATTGGTGTTGGTGTGACAGCATGTCCCTACTGTCCTGCAGACATGGCTCTCTGTTCATCCTGCATGTCCAGCTGAAGACAACACAGGGCCTCAGTCAGTCAGCGGTGGATTGAGGGCTCTCATTGCCAAACCAGCTCTGCATGGGAAGATTGCTTCTACTGGGCCTTATTCCTACTGAACACAATAGATCTCTTTAACGGCAATGAGGTCGTCTCACTCCCCCTTCTCTGTCCTCCCTTATCTCCCTTATTTTGTCCCTTCTCTGTCCTCCCTTATCTCCCTTATTTTGTCCCTTCTCTGTCCTCCCTTATCTCCCTTATTTTGTCCCTTCTCTGTCCTCCCTTATCTCCCTTATTTTGTCCCTTCTCTGTCCTCCCTTATCTCCCTTATTTTGTCCCTTCTCTGTCCTCCCTTATCTCCCTTATTTTGTCCCTTCTCTGTCCTCCCTTATCTCCTCGTATTTTTTATGTCATGAAACACCAATAAAACCAGACGGTACTTCGCATACTTCACCAATGCCGACCTAAACACTTGCCCCTCCTGATGTCATTCATACGAGACGCGACGGGTTGGTCAGGGATCCAGGAAGTAATTAACAACAGATTATCTTCATGGGAAAAATAACAAGGAGAACGGAGAACTGGCGGGAACCGAACGGAACCGCAGGAACCTGGTGAATCAATCAACTGGCTGGGTTGGGTTTTGGACCTCGTCAAAACATTAACACGTCCAGGATCGTTCATCAAGTCTAGCCACAGAACTGAGCTGTCAGGAAGAGGAGAGACACACACTAACACACACATACACACATTAACACTTTTCCCATCTCAGAAACACAAACTTTTCCCTTCATAAGTCAAACATTTTGAGCATTTGGGCGTTTTTGATGAGACCAAATACCACTTTTTATTTGAAAATCCTTCCTGTGGTCAGTTTTTCGAAACGGACGGAGAGAGCGAGGAATCAATGCAGGGAGGGAGAGTTATGGATTTTCTGGAGTTTTCTCACACTGCCATCCAAGCCATTATTACTATGATCCTGGACGGGACAGAGTGATGTCTGATTCCTGGCACCAGACAACACACACACACTCTTCCCGTCCAAGGCATTACTACTATGCGTACGGAGCGGTGTCTGCTGTCTGGTACCATGTGCTTCACAACCACACTCAATAGGGAGAGGTCATGACAAAGAAAATGGCAACACTTTTACTTTTCACACCTCCTTCAGAGAGACTTGACATGTATTGTGGTGCTGCGCTTTGAATTAGAGGCGCATTGGAAACATCTTCTCATGATCATACAGTTCTTATAGTCGGAGAAAAAGAGATTGAGGTATGGTTCCAAAGTATGACTAGCACTCTAAAGAGAACACACACTGGAACTGACAACACGGTCTTCTAGAATAAAAGGTTTTTTCCAACCGTCTTGAAAAGACTGATTTAAGTCAAACAGATCAACCTTGAAAAACATCTAGGTTACATGAGGAGGAGCTATAGGATGACGATCCATGGATCTGAAATTCATTGTGTGTGTGTGTGTGTGTGTGTGTGTGTGTGTGTGTGTGTGTGTGTGTGTGTGTGTGTGTGTGTGTGTGTGTGTGTGTGTGTGCGTGCGTGCGTGCGTGCGTGCGTGCGTGTGTCGGTATGTCTAAGTCACAGACAAGGAACAGTGTTGGCAGACATTTATCACTTCCGGGTCAAGCGATCGCCTGATACGCTCACTAATAAAATACTACAAATAATGTACCACAGACAGAGCCTTGACCCTTGTCTGCAGTCCTCTTCTCTCCTCTATTCCCTCCTCCGACCATGTCAATCACATTGCTTGTTTAGCCGTCTGATTTCTGGCTGCTTCTCCCGCAGCAGTTTGTAACGCCGAGGGAAGGTGGCTTTATTGTGATGCTAGTGAATAGGGAGCGTTGGTTTGTTGTGCTATACAGTCGGTGTTGCTCTTAACAGAACAGCAGCAGAGCTGGCTGGCTGTGCGGAGAGGACACTCGACATGGCGATGCAGCTCAGAGCAGAGTTTCACCGTGGTCGCGTTTTCCCGCCCTTGTTTCTTCCTTTCCGCCGTAAACAAAACACAAGACGTTGTTGTCGACGTCTTCCCACACCAGCGGGGCTGTGGCTCGATCTGGTTGCCAACCCAGAACAGAACAATCAGAAAACGCAAGCCCTCTTCTCTCGCCCGCCTTTTCTCTCTCTCTGTCTCTCTACTGACGTAAACAAAGGGAGATCGGGGGAAGCAGGCTACCTCTGTGAGAAAAGGACAATGAGGGGACGTTTAAGGAGACAAAACAAAGTGTTGGGGTGAGACAGGAAGAGAGACATACAGGCCTAAAGACTCGCACTAACAATAAACAAACAAATAAGCATGTCTCCTCATTCAGGGCACAAAGACACAGACATTCACTGTCACACAAAACACACTCAATACACCCACACAGTAACTACAGTACAGTATAGTAAACGGAAGTGGAAAAGGTAAGTGTGTCGACCAGTAGCCACACTAACACACACACACACACTCCTCAAACAACCCCAGTAACTACAGTTAAGTACAATCAATGTATTTATAGTAGAGGATAAACTCCCTACTGCAGTAACTACAGTACAGCTTATTCAACAGTAAATGAAAGGTAAATGTAGAGGAGAACCTAACTAGGTAGGCCTCAGCCTCGGCCCCCAGGGCAGATTGGCACGAGTCCCCCCCCCCCATAATATCCCAGTATCCCTGTAGTCTCTCACAGTCACACCAGGAGGCCTGAGCCCGTCCAGGCCCTTTGGAGGTAGATAAAGCACCGGGGCAACACTGGATTAGCCAGATAAGATAAGAGCACACTGCAGGCTCACATTATGAACGGGCACTGGGCTGGGCAGCCCGAGCCGTTTAATGCAAACAGAGCCAGCCAGCTAGCGGAGAAACGTGTGTGTGTGTCCACACTGTACCCATAACCACATAACGACGAGAGGAAATGGACCAAAACCTGGTTAGAATAACACTATAAACGGTGGTCTAATTCACCAATAGCACGTCTGTATCAACATTTATATTTCCAACAATAGTCTGTGAAACATTATTCATTGTAGAAAAAAATGTATTGTAGTGAAATTATTTTAGCCTACTTTTCCTTTCCAACAGAAACAAGATATCAACTCTACATTATTAATTGATAAATACAACCTTTGTTTGTCTAATAAAATAGTAATTAAAAAGCAACAATCCAGCCTTTTAAAATATATTTGAAATTAAAGACAGTAAAATCTAAATGATAAAACATATATACAGAATGGCATTCTCTTTTATTCCCACTCTGCATGTTCCCCTAGTACCTAGTGGGTTTACTGTAGCTAGCTACATACAGAGGCCATCAGAGTGAGAGACTGCCAGTCCAGGGTTTGGCTGGGGCAGTGAGAGACGGTGTTTGGCCCAGGCCGAGGAGTGTGTATGCCCGGCTGAGGAGTGTGTGTACGCTGCCTCGGCGGAGAAAGAGTTTGGCTACGTGTGTGTGTGTATCTGTGTCCATGTATGTGGATTGCGGGCAGCATTGAGTTGTGTGTGTGTGTGTATTTTTGTCAAAGTGTGTGTCCATGTGCAATGTTAATTAGCTACTAGTGTGTGTGCAATCAATGAATGGCAGGGGGTAGTGTGAAGTGGAGTTTTTGGCTGTGTGTGTGTGTGGCGGCTGCGACAGTGTTTGGCCGTGTGTGAGGAAGCTATGATAGAGCCAGTGTTTTGGCGGTGTGTGTGTGTGTGTGTGTGTGTGTGTGTGTGTGTGTGTGTGTGTGTGTGTGTGTGTGTGTGTGCGTGTGCGTGTGTGTGGCTGGACGACTAAGGCGATGTTTCTGTGTTCATGCACGATGGTGGCTGAGATGCAACAATGTTTGGCTGTATTCAAAGCTATCTCAGTCGGTCTTTGGCCGTGTCTCTGTGTGTGTGTGTGTGTGTGTGTGTGTGTGTGTGTGTGTGTGTGTGTGTGTGTGTGTGTGTGTGTGTGTGTGTGTGTGTGTGTGTGTGTGTGTGCGACAGCGACTGATACTATGTTTGGCTGTATGTACGAGTGTGTGTGTGTGCAATGGTGACTGAAACGGTGTTAGGCTTTGTGTGTGTGCAGCCTAGACTATGTTTGGCTCTCTGTGTGTGCGGCGTTGACACACACACACAGCCACCGCCGTATAGAAACACACACACAGCCACCGCCGTATAGAAACACACACACAGCCACCGCCGTAGGTACCGTAGGTACAGTGTGTTTCTATACGGCGGTGGCTGTGTGTGTGTGTGTGTGTGTGTGTGTGTGTGTGTGTGTGTGTGTGTGTGTGTGTGTGTGTGTGTGTGTGTGTGTGTTTCTATACGGCGGTGGCTGTGTGTGTGTGTGTGTGTGTGTGTTTCTATACGGCGGTGGCTGTGTGTGTGTGTGTGTTTCTATACGGCGGTGGCTGTGTGTGTGTGTTTCTATACGGCGGTGGCTGTGTGTGTGTGTTTCTATACGGCGGTGGCTGTGTGTGTGTGTTTCTATACGGCGGTGGCTGTGTGTGTGTGTTTCTATACGGCGGTGACTGTGTGTGTTTCTATACGGCGGTGGCTGTGTGTGTGTGTGTGTGTGTGTGTGTGTGTCTATACGGCGGTGGCTGTGTGTGTGTGTGTGTGTGTGTTTCTATACGGCGGTGGCTGTGTGTGTGTGTTTCTATACGGCGGTGGCTGTGTGTGTGTGTTTCTATACGGCAGTGGCTGTGTGTGTGTGTGTGTGTGTGTGTTTCTATACGGCGGTGGCTGTGTGTGTGTGTGTGTTTCTATACGGCGGTGGCTGTGTGTGTGTGTTTCTATACGGCGGTGGCTGTGTGTGTGTGTGTCTATACGGCAGTGGCTGTGTGTGTGTGTGTGTTTCTATAGGGCGGTGGCTGTGTGTGTGTGTTTCTATACGGCGGTGGCTGTGTGTGTGTGTTTCTATACGGCGGTGGCGGTGGCGGCTGAGACGGTGTTTGGCAGCCAGGCTCGGTGCGGTGCTGGCGCTCATCAGGCAGACGGAGAAAAAGAGGCAGCTTGCGGCCTGAGAGGACAGACACACACCGCTCACAACATCCTGGTCCCAGGCCAACCCCAGAGAATCCCAGCAGCAACCAACGGGCCTTCCCAAATATACACACACACACACACACACACACACCCTCTCGTAAACACACCCTTTCACTCACATGCACACAATCCCTGTCTCATCAATGCAAAATACATTCTCATATACACACTAGCAAAATAGCTCACCCTCTCACACACAGAAACACATCCTCCCTCTTCAGTGGACGCTGACTAAATCGCTCTTTCACACACACTAAATCACAACACACTCACATCATACTCTTTCACACACACTAAATCACACTCACATCATACTCTTTCACACACACTAAATCACAACACACTCACATCATACTCTTTCACACTGCCATTGGACTATTAAATTGCATTCCGGTGAAAGTAAATGATCATGTAAAATGTTGGGCTTTATATTTCGTTATTTGTCTATAATCTCTGTTAAATCCCTTCTGTTTGTACAACACAAATACATTTGCAAAGAAAGAAAAATAAACTGGTTTAAATAAACAAAAAAATTACAGCTTTGTGTTTATCTGTCAGACTGTATGTATGAGAGAGAGAGAGAGAGAGAGAGAGAGAGAGAGAGAGAGAGAGAGAGAGAGAGAGAGAGAGAGAGAGAGAGAGAGAGAGAGAGAGAGAGAGAGAGAGAGAGAGAGAGAGAGAGAGAGAGAGAGAGAGAGAGAGAAAGAGGAGGGTGCGTGTATCCACTAACAAACACAGATGACTGACCTGGTGCCTGGACGAAGTAGGCCAGGTAGAGATCCAGCTCTTTGACGGAGACCCCGATGTGATGCGGCTGGACACACAGGCCGTGGTTGGAGCACTGGGGCGACTTGGCCAGACGCTCTCCGTCCGTACTCTCCAGGGGGCTGCCCTTGAACAGGATGACCATCACCAGGTCCAGCCTCCACACCTTGTCAGCCTGGCGCAGACAGTCGATCCTCCTGATCTTACCCTTCTGGTCGGGGTTGGAGAGGACGCAGCAGGGGGCTTTCTTCCCGGTGATGGTGAGGACAAAGTCCTCCCGGAACTCTGGCCGGATGTCCTTGCGGAGCTTGGCAAGGAGCCTCGACGCCCATTTCTGTTTGATCTCGGATTTTTCTCCCAGCAGTTCATCTTTGACTGCGCGCTCTTCCTCCTTGGACATCTTCTTCTCGTGCTTCTTGAAGTACTTGCGCTTGCGGGCCTGCAGGTTGAACCATGTGTAGGAGAAGGCTCGGACGTGGGGCAGCAGGGCCTCGATGAACGGGTGGAATTCATCCTGGTGGTGGTGGGGGGGGTGGAAACAGGGGGAGGAGGAGGGGGAGAAATGAGGGGGGGAGGAGAAGGCGGGGGAGAGGGGGAGCGGGGGAGAGGGGAAGAGAGAGGAGAGGCAGTTAGCACCGGCGCGCAGCATTGAGGAGCAGCAGCTCCCGCTCTGTGGGAGCGGAGGGAGAGAATGAACGAGAGAGAGGTGCTGGGGGAGAGAGAGAGAGAGAGAGAGAGAGAGGGGGAGAGGGAGAGAGAAAGAGAGGAACCAGACGCACACAGGCTACACACACAAACATTAAAACAAACAAACAGTATACTGATAGAGGCAAACTATCTAATGTTATCGACTAGTAATATCTAATAATAAAACACTGTTGACAATATTTTGATGTGCTGATGTTCATGCCATTAACGCGCACATAGCAGGCATGTCACTGTGTAGAGCTACAATCCTTATAATACACCAATAAATGGCTTCAAAAAAATAACTCAAATAAAAGCGCTATTCAAACAGAGCAGGAAATTCAACTTTGCATCCAGTTAAAATCCAAAGGACAGGATAGAAAACCAACACAAGAACACGAGAAATAGTCTCTTCAGAAATACCCTCATACCTGCTTAGTCTGCTAACACGATAACTCACATAATAATAACTCTAGTTCTGAACAAAACATCACATCCTCAATAAAAATCATGCATATCTCTGCCAAAAACTCTGAATTCACGCCAATACTCAAACTCTATCAACAACAAAACAGTCATCACAAGACAGAAGGGGAAAAATAGACAAATAAAACCTTGGTAGTTACCATTTCGCTGTCTCATGATAAATTCACTGCGCCAGACAAAACAGTATACCAGTTCGATACCGGTTTACTGAGTCAATACACAACAACTTCCGCAACTACAGTATGTTACAAATTACAAGGCAAATGAAGAAGAAAGGCGGGAGGGAGGAAAAAAACGGAGGAAAGCTGCAGAAATTGTCCAATACATGCAAGAAGAAGAAAAACAAAGTCAAGAATGAAGGAGAGGCGAAGGAGGGGGTGAGGATGGTGTAGTACCAGCACAGAAACACAGGAGGTACTGTGGCAGAAGAGCTGCTAAACCAGGTGGTGCTCAACAACACCGGAGAGAGAGAGTGGAGGGAAAGTTAAAAAGTGAATTACAAAACAACAACAACGGTTGTATGCGTGTAATAAAACATAATACAATTTAAATAAAGCGATGAGATGAGTTTAAAAATGTTAAATGAAACCGCTTCTTTGTTCGCTTTCAAAAAAGGAAAAACATTTTGGGGGCCAAAAACAAAACAAAAAATGCTTTGGCAAAGCAGCAGTATGGTGGTACTGGGTCAGATCTGTAGGCTAACTACGACTCACGGATAGAGAGAGACACTGAGAGTCGGAAGAAGAGAGGGGGGCGGGGGAGCAGGACGGAGGAGAAGAAGAGAAAAAAAACAAGAGGACTCGAATCAATGTTGGAAGAGTGTACGACCGCTGGCAAACCCGGGCTGCAGTCTTCTGTCTTTTCCCCCCTCTTTCTCTCCAACTGTCTCTCTCTTTCTCTCTGTTCCTCTCCACTTTCCTTCTCTAACCATTGACTGAGTCTGTGCCAACGCGCACAAGGCCCACCTACTTGGCACAGAGAGCTGCTCAGCCTCAGCCAATACGCACGCTCCGAGCGACTGAAAGGGAGGGAAGACAGAGATATGGCAAAGAGGAGGGAGGGAGGAGGGGGAGGTAGGGTTGGTGGCTGGTAGTGGAGAGAGTGGAGAGAGATAAAGAGCAAGGGAGCGCGCAAGAGAGAGAGAGAGAGAGAGAGGGAGCGAGCGGGAGGGAGGAAGGGAGGGAGAGGGGGATTGTGTGTGGAGCAGACAGAAGGCATGTCATTAGCCAAATAGACAAGTCCAATCTAGTGGAAAGGCAAAGTCCAGTGGATATTCATTTTACATGCACCAATCCAGACAGCACTCGCCCGCCTCTACTCCACCTACCCGCCCCCCTTCCTCACCCATCCTTGTCTTCCATCACCAGCATGGTCACCACCATCTCATCAAACCAGCACGATCTCTCTGGTTGTCTCCCAAATGGCACCCTCTATTCCCTATATAGTGCACTACTTTTGACCAGAGCCCTATGGTCCCCGAGCAAAAGTAGTGCAGTAAACAGGGAATAGGGTGCCATTTGGGACGCAGACACCCTCTCCCAGTGCACCCGCCCAGAGCCAATCCTTCCCTCCCCTCTCTCCCCCTCTTTCTCTCTCTCCTCCGCTCTCTGCTCGTGTTTCACCACCTTGGCACAGGATGCCATGAGAAAGAGCAGCCCCAAAATCCCACTAGACCCTCAAACCAAGCAGCTGCTCCTGGATTTACCACACAAACAAAGAGAGCGAGAGGGGGAAAAGAGGAGAAGAACAACCATTCCGTTCCCCCCTTCCCCCCCCCCAAAAAAATCCATCCATCCATCTTCTATCCAAAAACACTCACTCTGTTTTAAATCACTCTCTCGCATTTGTTCCAAACTGGACCTTTTTCTATTCGTTCGCTCACATTCATTCCAATTCCAAAATGGCCCTTTTTAGCAGTCGCGTGCTTGACAACAGTGTGTTCAACACACATTAAAGGTTTCTGTTACAAATGTAGAGAGCATTCCAATGAGAGGGGTTCAGTCAGTGGACAATGGAAACTTGGGAACCGAACCGGTCCGCTACGGACTGGACCGTGTCTCTGTACATGTAAATGCAGCCTATACGCTGTTTACGAATGCAGGGCATGCAGATATGGGAGACCTTACAAAGGATCTGTTCACTGCAAGTCACAAAGGTGTATCGGCTGTCTGTGCCTCCGAAAATACACATCGCCCCTTTCTTTGTAATATATAAAAACATGACATTTCTATTGCTTTATTTTCATACTCCAACATGTAACGTTGGACGTAATGCATTTCCCTCCAGTGACGTACAGGACATATGAAACATCAGGCAGGTTGAACAGCAGGGAGTTGGCGACTGACTGCATCACCCTGGCTACCACTTTACTTGCTCTCATTGGCTGTCTGACCCTAGTGAGGAAGGAAGGAGTGTATCCACTATGGGACAAGTGTTCAGGAAATAGGACATTTAGGTTCCACAAGGGATATAATTCATATATATATATATATATATATATATATATATATATATATATATATATATATATATATATATATATATTGTATATACAGCATTTCTGAGGGGAAAACAAAGAGGATAATTATGCTAAATATAACATTCTCACAGCCATCCCATGATGGTATAATTGCTCACACACACACACAAAATCACAAATCTAAGTGATGTGAAAAAAATAAGTAAATTCGGGCCAGGAGGAAATGACAGAGATTGTGTCAAAAATGGGCAAAATGGGAGCATCATGTAGGTCCTCTGGCATGGAAGTAGAACTATTTGATTCTGGCCCAATGGCCACTCTCTGAACATCCCTACAAAGACCAAGAATCCTCTGGTTCCAGCCCAGGGCCATCAGATCTACACGGCCATCTAGCCCAGCTTGCTCTCTCTGCCTCTGCCTGACAGCGAAGCCACGGCCTGGCTAGCCGGGTGTCTGGCTGCATTGTGCTGGATGGTGGTACTGAGCAAAGACCCAATCTGGACAGGCTGGGCTGGACGGGCACTGGTTGACGAACATGCTAATACATAGGCGGGCACCGAATGTGGGAAGGAGAGACAACACAGTAACTCTGTGGGCACAAAATGTGGGGAAGAGAAGTTACAGAGAGGGGAATTTGGGAGAAATAACAAGATGAGAGGAGAGAGAGAGAGAGAGAGAGAGAGAGAGAGAGAGATAGAGAGTTGGAGAGAGAGAATAAGGAACAAGAGAGGGGATCCATACCATCTCTTAAGTGAGCGTTAAGCATATTGTATAATACAAAGTGATGGGGAGAGATGGCTACTTTACAACCCATAGGCTACTATTGCCTCAAGTATCGATATTGTCATAAATATCACCCATATTGTCATAAATATCACCCATATTGTCACAAGTATCATATAATGCTGCAACCACAACCAGACTGGAACAAAAACAAACAGAAAATATCGTCAAGTAAATGAATGAAAGCTCTCTATGGTTCTGCATAATATAAGATAGCACGAGATTCTATTTTTACACTATTCATGCAAAATATTCTATCACAGACTGGCAATAACATTTCCATAAATCTGATGAGCCAAAGTAAAGAGGGTTCAAGCAAGCTCACATTTTTCATATATATATATATATATATATATTTATGTGAATCAATCGACATGACGCCAACACTGATTTGATTGGACTATTTTGTGTCTGAGATTTATTTGATAAAATCCAAAATACCTCAATAAAGCCACGCGTTTAACAGCTGAAGCTTTCGTTCCCAGATTAATCTTAAATGATGCCTATTATATAGCGCCGGACCACTGTAGATAGGAATAAACATGACCTACACGTGTTTAATATAATTAGCCAAATGCATAACTTTTGTTATTTTGGCCAGGACACCAGTCTGTGGCACCCTACCATTTATTATGTGGCAGTTAATATCAATTTTCAAAACGTATTTCTTGCTTTTAAATAGGAGAGACATGCCTAGTTATAGTGGATATGTTGGATGCATTTGGCCATTACATGCGCTCGCTCCGCAGGCGGTCGGTGAGTGTGTGTCTGTCGCCAACGGCCGCCTGCCATGGGCCTCTTGCCGCGGGCCAACGGTATATCTACTGGTATCTCCTGTTCTGCAATCGTGTTGTGGGTTGTTTTGAGAGAGAGAGAGAGAGAGAGAGAGAGAGAGAGAGAGAGAGAGAGAGAGAGAGAGAGAGAGCTCATCTTATCTCCGCGTTCCACTCTCTCTCTCTAAACGGTGACCTTTGTTCGCGAGGCTGCACAGAGGATCTCCTGCGCTTTCGTTTCTCACAAACGAAAAAGAGAGCAAGTGAAGAGGGAGAGATGGGGAAAAAACGAGTGTTTGGAACTGGGAAAGCTGCCTATAGTTTTACCAATGAGTGTATATATATATATATGAATGGACAAAGCCATCGAGTTTACACACAAACCGCGGGAAATCCTTGGAGTTGTATAAAGAGTGAAACAACTGCCAAAAAGGCAGACAAAGGGAAAAGAACGAGAACGTTTCCCGAGGCATTATGGTGTGTAACACACACAGTACCATTGTTGCATTTTTATTTCGAATTGCTTATAAAGAATCCGCAACAACCATGTCATATTGGCCTACCAGCAAAACACGTTTATATAGCCTATAGGCCAACATTTTATAGGACGGAAGGCCTATTGAGGATATCAGAAGGCCTCTGCACAAACTGAGTGGATGGCACTCACACATGAGAAATAGGAAAGGCCTAACATTCCATATGAGGGAATTCAAAGCCTTCTCTCTACGTTTGATACTATTGAATTATAAATTAATTGAAGGTCTACAAAACGTTTTTCTACTTCATATCTAATCTCGAAGTGACATAGAAGTGATATTGAATAGAAAGCTTTCCTCTGTAGGCCTGAACCAATTAGGCATTAAATTAAGCCGAAAAGTAGCACTAGCAGTCCAGAAAAATGCATAAACAAGTCCCCGTTAAATTAAAGCTATAAAGGCAAGTACTAGAAATAAACCTTTAAATGTAGACAGTGTGCCTAAACATTCTACCTAAACATTCAAATAGCCTATCTCTTTATCTTGAAAGGAACACGTAGCCTACTGGCGAAGCCTGCCAAAACGAGTCTCTTTCTTTCAATAGCCAAGGACTGAGCAGGTAGCCTAACGTTGGATGAAAACAGCACTCAGCACAAATGTAGGCTATATTTGCATTGCCAAGATTTACAACCGGCAGAAAATAAAAATAAAAGCGTGGCCGAGGGGGAAAATAACTGCTTGCTGTGGGGACCAGTAAATTGTAATCTCTTCCAGAAAACATGTTCTGCTATAGCCGCTTTCTGTGTTTCTGTAGAACCACTTTAGACGACCGCGGCATCTCTGAACTTCTCTTCTCTCTTGTTATATTTGACTTACATCATATAGACTGTTAAAATAGGAACAAACCTCCTCTCTTGTTATATTTGACTCACATTATATAGACTGTTAAAATAGGAACAAACCTCCTCTCTTGTTATATTTGACTCACATCATATAGACTGTTAAAATAGGAACAAACCTCTCTTGTTATATTTGACTCACATCATATAGACTGTTATAATAGGAACAAACCTCCTCTCTTGTTATATTTGACTCACATCATATAGACTGTTAAAATAGGAACAAACCTCCTCTCTTGTTATATTTGACTCACATCATATAGACTGTTATAATAGGAACAAACCTCCTCGCACTTCATCTCAGTAAAAACAGATCCAAGTGGCAGGAAACTCCGCGTTAGGCGCGAGGCTCAACCAAAAGCAGCAATACTTGCAGCCAAATTGGTCAGCTTTTTCTCACACGAAAATTGAACATTTTACTATTCATAAACACAAATATACCCAGTGTGTGTTATCTATAGAGCCAATGTTACACTACATATAATTTTGCTTCCAGGTTTTTACTCTGAATAGGCCCATCTGCAGACCTACATGGATGGACCTAATGGTTTCTAACAATTTTAACTATCAACCCCATATAATAATCCAAATGATAAAGATTGACTACAAATAATTTTTCGGAATAAGATGAATAAAGAAATTGTCTACTTTCATACATTATCTGTAGGTTATGTGGGCCTACGGATGGAGCCTATTTGTAAGTTACTAGAATCTTCTGTTTTGTTCTAGTATGGCCTTAAACGAGTAGAGACGCATCATGTAATAACATCAAAATAATCCTACATAGATAAATGAACCATGAATACACCCCAAATATATATTCAATGTTTCTTTACTGCTTGAAATGACTAAATAAATACATTACATTTTGACAAATTCTGCTACATATTGAGATTTAACAACTGATTCGTGCAACTAATAAACAAACGTCATCATTTCTTGTGCATGCTTTGCCATTTCATTTGAACCTGGTTGCCATCTCTGTTGAGCAATTCCGTTCCACTCCTTGGTCATTTACCAAAGGCATGAGTGGAACGTCAGCTAAAAAAGACTTGTAGATCCGAAATCAAATGATCAAGTTGATTAAATGATGTTTCATTTTCGTGCACTTCACCTTATAGCCTGAATCACTACGAAGGTACATTTACTCAGAAACATGCTTCTGCTTTACAGGACAATAGAGCAATCCTCTATTTCTACTGTTGGCCAATTTTGGTAAATTCAGTTATAAACAATGAAATGCAATATAAAAGCTCATTCATTCATTTTCTAAAATAGTTTTTTTTTTAAAAGAGAGAGCAATTAAGTTGAATTTAAATGTATTGTTGAGACAGTTTGGTAACCTAAACGTGTTTTTCCTGTAAATAACATTAAGTTTAGCAGTTGAGTATAGGGAAAAATTATATTTTCTTCTAAAATACAAAATTTACAGTAGAAAAAACGAATTAACCACCCGCATATTTGTATAAGCTAATTATAATATTTGGGAATAATAAAATGATGTTTCTTTACTCAAATGCCTTGCTCAAACATAGTCATATCATGCAGAACATATTATCAGGTATAAAAACACATCAATCCATTGCTATTCACATATCACTGCTTCTATAGTCATGTTTCTTATTTTTCATAGTAAAAGTTCTAGAAATGCATTTTAGGGATGCAATACAAATAACACAATTCAACTATCGTGTCGATGGACTAGATTATTATTTCCGTATTAGGCCTACTTATAAATAGGGTTATGATGTAAAAAAAAAAAATATGGCTAAGGTCAAGTTGTGGAAGGAAATCGAATTAGTTCAAAAACGTATGACTACTTCATTCTATTTTAGTATAAGGTTCATTCAAGATGGTGAAGCAATGACTGGTGAGTGACACCGAGTACCGGAGAACTGCACGTATTCTCTTGCTCTCCCATAAAACACAAAGTCACTGGAGAGCGCGAGGACGGACGTGTCACAGTTGAAATTGGGAGGACAACGTTCGACATCTGCTCAGTAAAATCACATATTGACAGGTACTGCGATGATGTAAGGGAAAGAGTGCGAGGGATTTGGACCACGGCACAGAGGGATATTTTCCACGTCAAATGCTCGTGTGTGTGTGTGTGTGTGTGTGTGTGTGTGTGTGTGTGTGTGTGTGTGTGTGTGTGTGTGTGTGTGTGTGTGTGTGTTGCTGCTTACTTTCTAGGGTGTTCTGTATTCAAGTTTCGGTGTTCTAGAATAGATTGCGGAATTACTATGAGTCATGAAGTTGTTAAAAGGGCCTGTGCTTTGCCTAGAAGATCCAATGCAAACTTCTTAACTTCCCTCCTAAACTTTGAACAGGGCAGGAATATCTGCATTAGTATGGAGCATTCTGCCATTTAGGCTGCTCTGTATTAAAAGAAAAAGGGGAAAAATGTGTTCTTATAGCTACAGCCAAGTTTCCATGTTTTCTTCCCACGGGGAAAGGAGGAAAAGCAAGGTGCGCAGGACAGCAGAGCCGCACTGCAGTTGCAGCAGACTAGCGTTTGCAACTGTGTATAAACCATAGGGTTTAAAAATACAGGTTACAATAGTGTCTCTTCTTCCTCACAAACACACGTTCTCTCTCGCTCGCTCTCTCCCTCACAAACACACACTTCCTCACACTCCACTGCAAAATAAAACACAAGGGTCTCTCTCGCTCTCTCTCTCTATACATCCCCTTATCCTCTCAACCTGCATTCACTGCCAAAATCCAGTATAGTACCAATTTGGTGCCATGCACTTGAATCAGTGTAACTGCAACCACTTTTAGTCTGCCCCAGCCTAGTCTGCCCCAGCCTGAAGTTAACATAACTCCCTGAGAAAATGAGAAGAAACTCTGTCTGTCCTTCCTTCCTTCCTTCCTTCCTTCCTTCCTTCCTTCCTTCCTTCCTTCCTTCCTTCCTTCCTTCCTTCCTTCCTTCCTTCCTTCCTTCCTTCCTTCTTTCCTTCCTTCCTTCCTTCCTTCCTTCCTTCCTTCCTTCCTTCCTTCCTTTCATTTCCTTTTCTTTATTTCTTTCTTTTCTCGTTAGTGAGGCAGTTAGAATGATGATTAATGTGTGTCTGTGCATCGTTTGTAATTATCCCTGTTTACACACGGACTCATTACTATGTGTGAAAGTCTGGAACCATTTCCGTGGCGAGGGAGTGAGTGTATGTGTGTGTGTGTGTGTGTGTGTGTGTGTGTGTGTGTGTGTGTGTGTGTGTGTGTGAGGCCCTGAGTGTATTTGTGCTATAAATGGATCCAGACGCACAGGGCCCTGCCCGGATCGGAGCCTCTTCCAGCTATAGACTACAAATCCCAGAATACATGGCAGGAGGCCTCGTCCAGACAATGGCCCAGTCATATTCTAACAATTTCCTGCCTGGTAATAAGAGGACTACAATATCACAATATTGACAATTGATACAGCAGCCTAACATTACTGAGAGGATTCATTGTGTCTATTGGAATGCGAAATAACGAATTCATAACTCATTGATTCATTCACTTTTTATTAATTTGTGCATTCAGTGCTACATGACATTATTAGGAGTGTATATTTCAGTGCAGAGCAGGGAGAAGCAGCTAAGCGGATCAGATATGTCACTAAGTCCCCTGTCCATTATAATAGTACTACTTGCCCCCGGGGCGGCACTAGGTATTCTCTGTCTGCCCCCCAGCTGGTCGGCTCCATTAAAAGTGAATGCACAGCATTCCCCCCAGCAGTCCACAAGGGCGGCCATTCCTGAAAAGGTCAAGTGGGCAGTGCTTGACACTCAGAGGGGAGGGCAGTGTGTGTGTGTGTGTGTGTGTGTGTGTGTGTGTGTGTGTGTGTGTGTGTGTGTGTGTGTGTGTGTGTGTGTGTGTGTGTGTGTGTGTGTGTGTGTGTGTGTGTGCATGTGTGTAGGGGGGACAGACAGACTGTTTTCCAGCTAAACGAGAGGGGGGGACTGTCTCACACTCTGAACCTGAGTGTGTATTTGTGTCATGGACACTGTCTGACACACATGACACACACATACACACACACTTAAGTTAATTTACAGTATATATCATATTCCAATAACAGCTTGACCACAGTACAGCTGCAGGGACTTAATATAAACCTTGGATGAGTGTTGGTGGAGTACAGCAGGAATGAAGCAGATAATCAAACCATATATCCCCTTCCCTCCTCTCTCGTCCCCTTCCCTCCTCTCCTCTCCCCTGCTCTCCTCTCCGCTCGCCTCCCCTCTCCCCTTTCCTCCCCTCCTCTCCTCTCGCCTCCCCTCCTCCCCCCTCTCCTGCTCTGTCAACAGCTCTCCCTGAAACAAGAGATTGAGTGGGAACTCACTCTATTGAGTGAGTTCCCTCCTCTCTCTCCCTTTCCCTCTATCACTCTCTCTCTCTCTATCAATCACACTCTCTCTCTCCCTTTCTCTCTATCACTCTCTCTCTATCAATCACACTCTCTCCCTTTCTCTCTATCACTCTCTCTCTCCCTTTCTCTCCATCACGCTCTCTCTTCCTTTCTATCTATCACTCTCTCTTCATTTCTATCTATCTATCTATCTATCTATCTATCTATCTATCTATCTATCTATCTATCTATCTATCTATCTATCTATCTATCTATCTATCTATCTATCTATCTATCTATCACTCTCTCCCTATCTATCTATCACCCTCTCTATCACTCCCTCTCCCTATCTATCATTCCCTATCTATCACTCTCTCTCCCCTTCACTCTCTCTTACTCCCTCTCCCTTTCTCGGTTTCTGTAATTCTCTCTCTTTTATTCCTCCTCAGTCCTCCCTCTGCCAGTTGGTGAGGCGAGGTGCCAACCCTTCCCCACCGCCGGGCACGATGCCCTCACCCTTTATGCAAATGTCTCACAACCATCCCACCAGCCCAACTCACACATTCATTCTGTACCCCACCAACCCCAACACCAGCACTCTTCCCTAATTCCACCACCCTTTCCTCGCTCTGTCACTCTGGTCTGCAGTCTCTCTTTCTCTTTCTCTCTCTCTCTCTCTCTCTCTCTCTCTCTCTCTCTCTCTCTCTCTCTCTCTCTCTCGACAGCTATCTTTATTTCCCTCTCTCTGTAACCCTTACACTCTCTTGTCATCTCGGTCTCTCTTTCTCCCCTCTGTTCCCCTTCTCTCTCTTTCCCTCTTTTCTCTCTCACATGGACCACCCCACACAGCTTGACTCAACCAGACTCCAAACTAGTACAGTCATTTATTACACTAGTGCCAAACAGACAAGTGCTGCGAGACTACCTTTTAGCCTCCCTAGTTCACCACGCGCGTACGCACACACGTTGATGATGCATTGTACTGTTCATAAGAGGATACTACTTTACCAGTCTGTCTTCACCAGTCGGTCATCACCAGCCACGACAAACTGTTTTTTGTAAATAACTCCCATTGAAATGTAGTGTGTCAGTTGATGTAATAGGATAGTAATGCTATGGGTCTGTCATCACCGTAGAATACATTTAATTACCCTTTTCATTGTGAGGGATGGCCGCATTGTCCTCCACCACCTACTCTAGGATTAACTGTCCTGTTCTCCTCCTATCGAAACCCTAGTCCTCCACCAACTGTTACACTTGTCAATCTTGATTAATTAAATTGAACTCAAACAAATCTTAGTTAGGGACCAGAGATGTTCCTAGTAAGGTCATGTTTGTTTTGAAGGAAAACTGGCCCTAATCATAGTAAATAGAACTCCACTAAAGTTCTGTGGCTCGGTTACAGCATCTTCTGTTACAGCATCCTCGGTTACAGCATCCTCTGTTACAACATCCTCTGTTACAGCATCCTCTGTTACAGCATCCTCTGTTACAGCATCCTCGGTTACAGCATCCTCGGTTACAGCATCCTCTGTTACAGCATCCTCGGTTACAGCATCCTCTGTTACAACATCCTCTGGGGCGGCAGGGTAGCCTAGTGGTTAGAGCGTTGGGCTAGTAACCGCAAGGTTGCAAGTTCAAATCTGTCATTCTGCCCCTGAACAGGCAGTTAACCCACTGTTCCTAAGCCGTCATTGAAAATAAGAATTTGTTCTTAACTGACTTGCCTAGTTAAATAAAGGTAAAATAAAAAAATATATATCCTCTGTTACACCATCTTCTTTTATAACATCCTCTGTTACAACCACAGCTGACAGACAGATAAATGCAAACACAGTTTTGACCAGGGTCTATAGGTCTCTCATCAAAAGTAGCGCACTATATAGGGAATAGGCTAACATTTGGGATTCAGCCAGGGTCTGAGAGGAGACTCCGGGGAGGAAATCACATCTCTCCAACAGTGCCCGAGCCTGACGGACGATTTAGAACCTGTTCAATTTAATTCAGTACTAGTAGATCAAAACAGTACTTATTCCAAACACTTTTTTCTACTTCCTACGTCAGGGGTGGGCATCTACGGCCCGCGGGCCCAGCCCATTCAATAGCTAAATTCATGGCAGAAAACACCTAAAATGGGCACTTATTCCAAACACTTTCCCTTCCAAACCGTAGTAACACAGCTACAGATGTGGTGGTGGTACCGCTGGTTACACTGTGAGTCAGAACAGAAGAGAGAGAGCTGGACTGTTCTCCTATTCTGAGAGTAGCTGTTGCACGTACACGCGCACACACATAGACACACATACACAAGCTGTAGCTGCCACGTCAGATGCTTCTCAACTTCTTGGCTGTCAGTCAGGAGACGCAGAGCTGATTCAGGGTGAAAAAAAAATGAACTTGGCTTTAAAGCTACAATCTGTGATCTAGGAATATGTTCTAGAGTTCACTTTCAATTCTAGATTGATTCTTGAAGAATATAACTTGCGTCGTGAGCCTATAGCACAACTGTCCTTATCCTGTCCTATCCTTTCTTATCCTACCCTATCCTATCCCATCCTACCCTATCCTACCCTATCCTATCCCATCCTACCGTATCCTACCCCATCCTACCCTATCATATCCTATCGTATCCTACCCTATCCTATCATATCCTACCCTATCCTACCCTAACATACCCTATCCTAACCTACACTACCCTACCCTATCCTACCTTATCCTATCCTATCCTACCCCATCCTATCCTATCCCATCCTACCCTACCCTATCCTACCCTATCCTATCCTACCCTACCCTACCCTATCCTACCCTATCCTACCCTACCCTACCCTACCCTATCCTACCCTACCCTATCCTACCCTATCCTACCCTACCCTACCCTATCCTACCCTACCATATCCTACCCTACCCTATCCTATCTACCCTACCCTATCCTATCGTAAACCCAAAATACATTTTTTTTATTACTCCCTCGTTTACAAACTGCCGTTTTGCTGAGAACGAAACCCGGACTGTAGCTTTCAAATGTGCAGTGCAGCAGCCTCACACCACCACTGTGGCCAAATGAGTCAAGCCTCACACCACCACTGTGGCCAAATGAGTCAAGCCTCACACCACCACTGTGGCCAAATGAGTCAAGCCTCACACCACCACTGTGGCCAAATGAGTCAAGCCTCACACCACCACTGTGGCCAAATGAGTCAAGCCTCACACCACCACTGTGGCCAAATGAGTCAAGCCTCACACCACCACTGTGGCCAAATGAGTCAAGCCTCACACCACCACTGTGGCCAAATGAGTCAAGCCTCACACCACCACTGTGGCCAAATGAGTCAAGCCTCACACCACCACTGTGGCCAAATGAGTCAAGCCTCACACCACCACTGTGGCCAAATGAGTCAAGCCTCACACCACCACTGTGGCCAAATGAGTCAAGCCTCACACCACCACTGTGGCCAAATGAGTCAAGCCTCACACCACCACTGTGGCCAAATGAGTCAAGCCTCACACCACCACTGTGGCCAAATGAGTCAAGCCTCACACCACCACTGTGGCCAAATGAGCCAAGCCTCACACCACCACTGTGGCCAAATGAGTCAAGCCTCACACCACCACTGTGGCCAAATGAGTCAAGCCTCACACCACCACTGTGGCCAAATGAGTCAAGCCTCACACCACCACTGTGGCCAAATGAGTCAAGCCTCACACCACCACTGTGGCCAAATGAGTCAAGCCTCACACCACCACTGTGGCCAAATGAGTCAAGCCTCACACCACCACTGTGGCCAAATGAGCCAAGCCTCACACCACCACTGTGGCCAAATGAGTCAAGCCTCACACCACCACTGTGGCCAAATGAGTCAAGCCTCACACCACCACTGTGGCCAAATGAGCCAAGCCTCACACCACCACTGTGGCCAAATGAGTCAAGCCTCACACCACCACTGTGGCCAAATGAGCCAAGCCTCACACCACCACTGTGGCCAAATGAGCCAAGCCTCACACCACCACTGTGGCCAAATGAGTCAAGCCTCACACCACCACTGTGGCCAAATGAGCCAAGCCTCACACCACCACTGTGGCCAAATGAGCCAAGCCTCACACCACCACTGTGGCCAAATGAGTCAAGCCTCACACCACCACTGTGGCCAAATGAGTCAAGCCAGAGTTATAGCTGCTACTTCATCACCAACAAAAACAGCCGTGTGGGTTTGACCTCTGCTGCACTGTTCAATCATGCTTCAGACTGCAAGAGAAGATGGTTTCAGGATGGAGAAGAGAGAATTCCAGAATGTTTACTGTTATCAATAGTCCCGTTACAGTGTGCACGTACACACACACACACACACACACACACACACACACACACACACACACACACACACACACACACACACACACACACACACACACACACAAGCTTTAGGGCCGAAAAGCGAACACACAGGGTATATAAGAATCAGATGTACAATAGGATTCAGGGTTTACATCGTTCTCCAAATGGAGAGATGCTGTATTGTGTGAGTCAACATTACAGTTTCTGCCTTTTCAAATATGTGATTCTTCAGGGGGAAAGGAAGTCTGTGTCCCAAATGACACCTCATTATCATAAGGTGCTAGTCAAAAGTAGTGCACTATGTAGGGAATAGGGTGCGAGTTGACACGCAGCCCATAAAGGGGGATAGAGGAGGATTAAGAGGAGGCACATTTCCATAATATCTGATTCCTCAGATAGGTACTTGGCTCGTAGCACTAGCTCCCTCTAAGTAGTATAATATGGTCTGTGTCCCAAAGGGTACCCTATTCCCTGTATAGTGAGCTACTTTTGACCAGAGCCATATGGGGTGGTCTAAAGTCGTACACTATATAGGGAATAGGGTGCCCTTTGGGACACAGACGGGGTTTTGATGCATTAGTATCAGCATTCCATCACATCCCGTAAAGAAACTCAATATGTTTATTATCAACCATTTTAATCTGGAGGAGTAGACAGGAGTCAGACAAGGTGGAGAACCAGGTCGGGTTTAACAGAGAGGCTGACTGGGGAGGGAAGTTGGGTAACTGTCTTTGGGAATGAATGACATTCCGTTCTTAGACAATAGACTGGCAAATGGAGAAATAGTTGTTAGATCGGCTAGATGGGCTGATTTCCAAGGAAAGCTAGCAAAGTAGCTTTTTAGTTTGACAAAATCTGAGATAAGACCAATGGCTTGCTCTTACTGAGAGAGAGAGAGAAAGAGAGAGATAGGGGGTTTGTGTGATATTGTGTGTGTATGTGTGTGTGTGTGTGTGTGTGTGTGTGTGTGTGTGTGTGTGTGTGTGTGTGTGTGTGTGTGTGTACAAAACCTGACTACACACTGCCATGCTATGAATCACACACACACACACACACAAAAGGAAAATCTTGACGTAATAAATTAAATGGGAAGTTTTTCATCATTCCGATATTTGTTTAAAAGCGGTTGAGTATTCACTTATAAACCTCCCATAAAGCCTCCAACTCAAAATTCCTCTGTTTGGAACACGAGAGAGAACATTCAAACAGTGTAAATTCCCATTGCTGGGAAAAGGATCGGCTCTATTCCAGGACCAATCCATAACATCTGAATATGAGGGAAAACACAAACTGCAGGGAACGAGTTCAATGCTCATTGGAGATGTATGTTTCCCCTCCTCCATGGTTGCCCCCCAAATAGCACCCTATTCCCTATATAGTGCACTACTTTTGACCAGGGCCCATAGGGCTCACAAACTCCCACTACTCTCACTGAGCTGGCTTGTTGTCGCTCCTGTTCCAGTTAACACACCACAAGCCAGAGAGAGTACCGCAAGAATGTCTAAATCAGCATCATTAGACATGTGTGTTCTAAACACACGCGTTTCCCCTGAGTCTGGAGCCCTGGTGTGTGTGTGTGTGTGTGTGTGTGTGTGTGTGTGTGTGTGTGTGTGTGTGTGTGTGTGTGTGTGTGTGTGTGTGTGTGTCTTTAAGTCAATAAACACAAACATATCACCATCTCCCACCCAGCCACAACCCCTTCTAGCTATCTTGCCTCCCTAGTTGTAGCCACCAGCCCCCCAATACCGCCAACCGCCCTCACCACCGCGCCCAATACTGTCAACCGCCCTCACCACCGCGCCCAATACCATCAACCGCCCTCACCACCGCACCCAATACCATCAACCGCCCTCACCACCGCACCCAATACCATCAACCGCCCTCACCACCGCACCCAATACCATCAACCACCCTCACCACCGCACCCAATACCGCCAACCGCCCTCACCACCGCACCCAATACTGTCAACCGCCCTCACCACCGCACCCAATACTGTCAACCGCCCTCACCACCGCACCCAATACCGCCAACCACACTCACCACCACACCCAATACCATCAACCACCCTCACCACCGCACCCAATACCATCAACCGCCCTCACCACCGCACCCAATACCGCCAACCGCCCTCACCACCGCACCCAATACCGCCAATACCACCAACCGCCCTCACCACCGCACCCAATACCACCAACCGCCCTCACCACCGCACCCAATACCGCCAACCGCCCTCACCACCGCACCCAATACCACCAACCGCCCTCACCACCGCACCCAATACCACCAACCACCCTCACCACCGCACCCAATACCACCAACCGCCCTCACCACCGCACCCAATACCGCCAACCGCCCTCACCACCACACCAAGTGTGTGTGGTGAGAGAGGGGGCTCCAAATGTCTTTCATTTGCGGGTCCGACTCCCAGTTGAAGAGTTGCATGTGTGTGACTGTGTGTTGAAACTCCACAGGTGCGATTGGTCAAATGAAACTAGGTAAAACGTAAGGAGTGTAACAATGGAAAGGGTTAGAACTGAGTTTGGGGTAAAACCTTCCAATCCACATCTGCATGTGTTTTACTATGGTTTCACATTAACTTACAATTGCCTCTCAGCACATGTTTGTGTGTGTGTGTGTGTGTGTGTGTGTGTGTGTGTGTGTGTGTGTGTGTGTGTGTGTGTGTGTGTGTGTGTGTGTGTGTGTGTGTGTGTGTGTGTGTGTGTCTCTTCCCCAATCCATATGGTATTATCAGCCGTCATTACGGACAGTTTAATAACGATCATCATCAGAGTTGACTGATTCTTACCATGGTATTATCAGCCGTCATTACGGACAGTTTAACAACGATCATCATCAGAGTTGACTGATTCTTAACATGTTATTATCAGCCGTCATTACGGACAGTTTAACAACGATCATCATCAGAGTTGACTGATTCTTAACATGTTATTATCAGCCGTCATTACGGACAGTTTAATAACGATCATCATCAGAGTTGACTGATTCTTAACATGTTATTATCAGCCGTCATTACGGACAGTTTAACAACGATCATCATCAAAGTTGACTGATTCTTAACATGTTATTATCAGCCGTCATTACGGAGAGTTTAACAACGATCATCATCAGAGTTGACTGATTCTTAACATGTTATTATCAGCCGTCATTACGGACAGTTTAACAACGATCATCATCAGAGTTGACTGATTCTTACCATGTTATTATCAGCCGTCATTACGGACAGTTTAACAACGATCATCATCAGAGTTGACTGATTCTTACCATGTTATTATCAGCCGTCATTACGGACAGTTTAACAACGATCATCATCAGAGTTGACTGATTCTTACCATGTTATTATCAGCCGTCATTACGGACAGTTTAATAACGATCATCATCAGAGTTGACTGATTCTTAACATGTTATTATCAGCCGTCATTACGGACAGTTTAACAACGATCATCATCAGAGTTGACTGATTCTTAACATGTTATTATCAGCCGTCATTACGGACAGTTTAACAACGATCATCATCAGAGTTGACTGATTCTTAACATGTTATTATCAGCCGTCATTACGGACAGTTTAACAACGATCATCATCAGAGTTGACTGATTCTTAACATGTTATTATCAGCCGTCATTACGGACAGTTTAACAACGATCATCATCAGAGTTGACTGATTCTTAACATGTTATTATCAGCCGTCATTACGGACAGTTTAACAACGATCATCATCAGAGTTGACTGATTCTTAACATGTTATTATCAGCCGTCATTACGGACAGTTTAACAACGATCATCATCAGAGTTGACTGATTCTTAACATGTTATTATCAGCCGTCATTACGGACAGTTTAACAACGATCATCATCAGAGTTGACTGATTCTTAACATGTTATTCTCAGCCGTCATTACGGACAGTTTAATAACGATCGTCATCAGAGTTGACTGATTCTTAACATGTTATTATCAGCCGTCATTACGGACAGTTTAACAACGATCATCATCAGAGTTGACTGATTCTTACCATGTTATTATCAGCCGTCATTACGGACAGTTTAATAACGATCATCATCAGAGTTGACTGATTCTTAACATGTTATTATCAGCCGTCATTACGGACAGTTTAACAACGATCATCATCAGAGTTGACTGATTCTTAACATGTTATTATCAGCCGTCATTACGGACAGTTTAACAACGATCATCATCAGAGTTGACTGATTCTTAACATGTTATTATCAGCCGTCATTACGGACAGTTTAACAACGATCATCATCAGAGTTGACTGATTCTTAACATGTTATTATCAGCCGTCATTACGGAGAGTTTAACAACGATCATCATCAAAGTTGACTGATTCTTAACATGTTATTATCAGCCGTCATTACGGACAGTTTAACAACGATCATCATCAGAGTTGACTGATTCTTAACATGTTATTATCAGCCGTCATTACGGACAGTTTAATAACGATCGTCATCAGAGTTGACTGATTCTTAACATGTTATTATCAGCCGTCATTACGGACAGTTTAACAACGATCATCATCAGAGTTGACTGATTCTTAACATGTTATTATCAGCCGTCATTACGGACAGTTTAACAACGATCATCATCAGAGTTGACTGATTCTTAACATGTTATTATCAGCCGTCATTACGGA
>NC_092159.1:14533796-14643796 GCF_045791955.1 Oncorhynchus clarkii lewisi
TCCCTCTCCTTCTCTCCCAATCTCTTTTCCTTCTCTCCCAATCTCTTTTCCCTCTCCTTCTCTCCCAATCTATTTTCCCTCTCCTTCTCTCCCAATCTCTTTTCCCTCTCCTTCTCTCCCAATCTCTTTACCTCTCCTTCTCTCCCAATCTTGTTCCCTCTCCTTCTCTCCCAATCTCTTTTCCCTCTCCTTCTCTCCCAATCTCTTTTCCCTCTCCTTCTCTCCCAATCTCTTTTCCCTCTCCTTCTCTCCCAATCTCTTTACCTCTCCTTCTCTCCCAATCTCTTTACCTCTCCTTCTCTCCCAATCTTGTTCCCTCTCCTTCTCTCCCAATCGTGTTCCCTCTCCTTCTCTCCCAATCTCTTTTCCTTCTCCTTCTCTCCCAATCTCTTTTCCTTCTCCTTCTCTCCCAATCTCTTTTCCCTCTCCTTCTCTCCCAATCTCTTCTCCTTCTCTCCCAATCTCTTTTCCCTCTCCTTCTCTCCCAATCTCTTTTCCTTCTCTCCCAATCGTGTTCCCTCTCCTTCTCTCCCAATCTCTTTTCCTTCTCCTTCTCTCCCAATCTCTTTTCCTTCTCCTTCTCTCCCAATCTCTTTCCCTCTCTTTCTCTCCCAATCTCTTTCCCTCTCCTTCTCTCCCAATCTCTTTCCCTCTCCTTCTCTCCCAATCTCTTTCCCTCTCCTTCTCTCCCAATCTCTTTCCCTCTCCTTCTCTCCCAATCTCTTTCCCTCTCCTTCTCTCCCAATCTCTTTTCCCTCTCCTTCTCTCCCAATCTCCTTTCCCTCTCATACACTCCCAAATTCCCCCATACCCATCTCTCAAATCTCTCTATCTACACTGTACATATTTGTCAAGTCCTAAATAACAAAATCTCTTCACATTGTATGAGGGCTGACACAGGACAAATATGTTTTTTCGATATGAGAATGATAACAAACTGAAGTCCAACTGTCCACTATGTTTAGTGTAAAGGCACCTCTATCTGAAGAGCAAAACAACCTTCTTTCGTCTTCAGCTTTTTTTTTGTTGTTCCCCCGAAAATCTCATGGAACACGTGCCAACATTTTTAAGAGCTACGAAATAACTGGGCAAATTTTTTTTTTTCACGTCTTCTTCCACCACCTCGCAGGTGTTTCGTTTTAAGGCGTGCTGCACAATGCCAAGCTCTGCTCGCCTTGGCTCGTCTTGAATGCAGAGGGCCCACGGGGGGAAACTTGGGTTGCAGGAGAGAAATCGTATTGATTAGCAATGAACTACGCTTCCCTGTCTCTGTTCTTTATGTCTCTCTCTCACACACTCTCTCTGCTCCACTTTTAAAGTGTCGATGGGGGGGAGAAAAAACAAAACCTTTGTATGCCAAGCCAAAAAAAATTGGGGAAGAGAAAACTAAACGTTAAACTGAAAACGTACCTTCTGGTCTGTAGAGAAAGTGAGTGTGCTTGAAGTGGTACAGAACAAAGACGCTGCTTTAAGTGAGACTTGGCGTTTGAAATTAATAAGTGTGACAGGGCGTGTGTTTGCTTCCTTACTTGTGCGCGTGTGTATGTGCATATGTGTGTGTGTGTGTGTGTGTGTGCTTGTGTGTGTGTGTGTGTGTGTGCAACGGCAGTATACGTGGCAGCAGAATCTCTACCTTTGTCCGGACCAGCTAGCTTTAGGCCAAAGCGTCAGTCTAACATGAACACCTCTCTTATTTCACCCCTTCATGCCTTTAGGCCAAACACCGGCTCTATAGGCTTACCTATTAAACCATGTTATGAGATACATTTCCATAATGATTTTTCTGCCTCAAAAATAGCCGCCTGTATGAGCAAATATTCAACATGCTATCTCGTTCTGAAACTTGACCTGTTTTGTGAGACAGTGTTTAGTATTCTGGATCAGTCAGTGCTTTAGATGCACAAGAACACACACTTGTGTGAAAAAGAACACGGACAAATACATATACACACGCTGCTACTACCACTAAACCATACAATCACAGCCAGAAGTTTGTTAATCTATGTCAAAACAGAACACAGTGCAGTGTTTTATACTGCCGCCATGTGGTTTCCTTAAGTAACTACCGGTGAGTCATTTTTAATCGGCCGAGGCTGCGGACCCGTAGGTCACCGCCTCGTTCTTCCCCCCAGGATCCCGCTGGAAAGATTCATATCATGTTCTGCGCATGTGTTTTCTTTACCTCTACTTTACGCACACATTTTTGTTGACCCTCTCTTCAGATGATGAATTTATTATTATTATCACATTTTTCATTGTCAATCATTCAAGTTTTCCCGGTGAAATGCCCATGCAGCATCTTCATGCCAATCATTTGAACTCAATCAATTTCATGGGAATATGCATTTGGATATTTTTTTGTTATGTACAGTGAGCTGATTTTAGAACATATGCTGTTAAACTGTAACATAGCCTAACTGCGTTTTGTTCAAATCAAACCACTTATTTTGCCTAGTGGCGCGAGCTGTTGAGTTGAGGCTGCATGAGAGGAAAATGCGTAGGTTCCCACAATCATCCTAAAATGTCATAAGAAATTATGTGCTGTTTATTTTTATTTTACAGTGACAACCTATGCTATTATTTGGTTCTATTATGTACAATACTATCGTTATGTGCTCTTGCAGACATTTATTCAGCTTTGGTCTAACTTTATTAATTAAACAAGTACCAATCGCCAGAGTAGCCTGTTCTCTACTATTGGTAGATAGAGACTTTGCAAATAGAGAATTCCGAACATGTGCAGAAGCTTCGGGACCTTCAGCAGTTGGTAATTTTCAGAGAATACTGATAGTCACTGAGAATGAGTCACTGATGATATGTCCCAAATAGCTCACTATTCCCTATGGGCCCTGGTCAAAAGTAGTGCACTACATAGGGAATAGGGAACCATTTGGGATGCCTCCATAGGGAATAGGGAACCATTTGGGATGAACATGAAAGGGCGTGGGTTCTGGTTGAGTAGAGATCTCATCTAACCACAGTACAGAGGATTGAAGTATGATGCACTGAGCATGATAGGGACATAAACAAACACACACACACTCATTAACAAACACATACACTCTTCTAGACTATATATTTTATAAGAGAGAGGAGAGAGAAAGAGGGAGAGAGGAAGGAGAGAAGAGGATGGACAGGTGGTCAGCCAGTCAGGATCAGTCATACACCTGCTAGATGTAGATGAAAGGATGAGAAGAGGGGGGAGATGTATGAGATGGAGAGGGGGATGAAAAGAAGGAGTGGGGAAAGAGGGACCATCTGCTTTTTTTTCAGAGGGACGAAAAAAGGGGAGATAGAACTGGAGAGAGAAGTGGTGAGTGCCAGAATATAGCAGAGGAGAAGAGAGGAGAGACGCAGGAGATGAGAGGAGAGGTAAGGAGAGGAGATTGATTTGGATGCACAATAGCTGACGCCATGATGACAGCTAGTCTTCCTGGGGGGTCCGACACATAACGAAAAATACATTACAGACAAAAAGGAGGAGGAGAGACACCGGAGGAGAGGAGAGACACTGGAGGAGAGGAGAGACACCGGAGGAGAGGAGAGACACCGGAGGAGAGGAGAGACACCGGAGGAGAGGAGAGACACCGAAGGAGAGGAGAGACACATGAGGAGAGGAGAGACATCGGAGGAGAGGAGAGACACGGGAGGAGAGGAGAGACACCGGAGGAGAGGAGAGACACCGGAGGAGAGGAGAGACACCGGAGGAGAGGAGAGACACGGGAGGAGAGGAGAGACACCGGAGGAGAGGAGAGACACATGAGGAGAGGAGAGACACCGGAGGAGAGGAGAGACACCGAAGGAGAGGAGAGACACCGGAGGAGAGGAGAGACACCGGAGGAGAGGAGAGACACCGGAGGAGAGGAGAGACACCGGAGGAGAGGAGAGACACCGAAGGAGAGGAGAGACACATGAGGAGAGGAGAGACACATGAGGAGAGGAGAGACACAGGAGGAGAGGAGAGACACAGGAGGAGAGGAGAGACACAGGAGGAGAGGAGAGACACAGGAGGAGAGGAGAGACACAGGAGGAGAGGAGAGACACAGGAGGAGAGGAGAGACACAGGAGGAGAGGACAGACACAGGAGGAGAGGAGAGACACATGAGGAGAGGAGAGACACATGAGGAGAGGAGAGACACAGGAGGAGAGGAGAGACACAGGAGGAGAGGAGAGACACAGGAGGAGAGGAGAGACACCGGAGGAGAGGAGACACCAGTGGAGAGGAGACATCAGAGGAGAGGAGACACCAGAGGAGAGAAGAGGCAGGAGGGTAGGAGAGAGGGCTTGCAGGGCTAAGTCTGGCAGCGGTGTGGATGTAGTGGCACACTAGCATCAGGAGGGGACATGACTCTGCATGCAACTGGGGTCCAGCTGGGTCAACGCTTTGCACAGCCATGTTGTTTTGGCTTTGGTACTCTAACACACACACACACACACACACACACACACACACACCACACACACACACCCACACACACACACACACACACACACACAACACACACACACACACACACACACACACACACACACACACACCCTCCCTCCCTCCCTCCCTCCCTCCCTCCCTCCCAAACCCTCCCTCACACACACACACATACAGACACAAACACACACATAAATTGCGTGGCTCTGGCTATGCCAGGTCGCTTCCAATGGAAACGCCAAACTGGTTACTCTAACGCTGGGTGACAAGGGCACCTTGGGCTGCAGATGTTCCTCTCCATGACAGATGGTGTTGGCATTGCCAGGGGACAGTGGGCCCGTGCCCGCCCGTGCCAGCCTGCTCCATGCCACCTGCACCCCCTTATACTTCCTCTCTCTGTGGCACACACACACACACATGCAAGCAAGAAAGCACACACACTACAGATACACGCATATGAATGCATACACACAAAGACAGACAGACCTAATCTAATCACTCACTCACACATACACACTCTTTTACTCCTTCTCTGTGTACTCTCCCATCCACACCACACACACACTCAGGCCCTCACAAACACACACACCTCACGGCCAACGCAACAATGCCTGTGTGCTTTTGTAGACACACATCCATCTCCATGGCATTTCAGTGTGTATTTATCATGAATGGATCTCGTATTGCCAGTTGGTACTAATAGCATTGTAGCTGCTAGTAGTGGGTATTGTAACAATCATAATCAGCCATTATGACATAGTCCCAGTAATAACAACATGTATTCAACTCAAATTGCTTGGTGTGAAACACCGTTTTTTGGCAGTAACACAAGTAAAGGTTAAAACCGCTGCAGCTTTATCTGAATTCTGGAATGTTATTGGCCCCTCTGTTACAAACCCTGAAACGTTGAATCATGTTGAACATTATCCATTGCAATTTTGTATTTCCACATAAAAAAACAGGATTCCAACAGGATGTTTAATCGATGACAGAGCCTGTTTAATGATACCATTTATCTTCATAGAGATGGTGACAGGATCCTGGAGGCGATTCGTCTGGCCTGGCGAAATCAGCGCTCCACCAGGATTATAACTCCCTCTCTCTCTCTCTCTGCCTCTCTCTTTCTGTTTCTCTCTCCCTCCCTCTCTCTCTCTCTCTCTGCCTCTCTTTCCATTCCTCCCTCCCTCTCTCTCTCACTCTAAGCCTCTCTCTCCCTCTCTCTCTCTCTTTCCATTCCTCCCTCCCTCTCTCACTCTAAGCTTCTCTCTCTCTCTCTGCCTCTCTCTCTCACTTTGCCTTCCTCCCTCACTCTCTCTGCCTCTCTCTTTCTTTCTCTCCCGCTCAAACCCTGCCGGTGGCCAGATCACCAAACTACTCCACTCAACCACTCCATTCGATTTCAATTAGACGCATTTTACAATGTCGTAAAAGTGTGTGTGTGTGTGTGTGTGCCATCACATAAAAGCCCACTTCAAAATAACTAAAAGTGTCTGGAGTCAGATTACTACACCTACCGTATCTACCATGTTTGGCGGGTCCTCACAACCCTTCCCACTGTTGGCTTCTGGTCTTGGGACATCTCTGAACCATGGATAGAGGAAGACATTGGAATGGATTGGCTAAGAAATGCAGGAAAATGGAGCTGCGGGTAGACAGATGTCCCAAAAGGCACCCTATTCCCTACTTTTGACGTGCACTTTAAAGGGAATAGGGAGTCACTTGGAACACAAACATAAACTCATCAAAGGTTTTCTCACAGACGTCATGATGGATTTTCTGGAGGTCTGGACGAGTGAAAGTGCCCCCATGCCAACTAACAAATAGACAAATCCAACTCCAACTCTCACACACACACACACACACACACACACACACACACACACACACACACACACACACACACACACACACACACACACACACACACACACACACACACACACACACACACACACACACACACACACACACACACACACACACACACTGCTGTCAGCTAGAACCAGGCTTGGTTAGATGAAAGCAGGAACCCAAAAAGGGTTTGATATGTTCCTATAATTTAGATCACCTTAGTCGGCCAGATCAATGTCTCCGTCTTGGCCTTGTTCGGTCGTTCCCACTCTGTCCTTCACTTTGTTCTGTGAGAGATTTGGAGGAATGAATCTGGATGGTGAAACCCATTCTGTTGATGCATCATGAGAAATAGAGTAGAATAAATGTTGTAATGGATCTGGAATGGTCCTGTATGTTCCGACTGGAATGTTGTGCTTCTACACGTTACTATGCTTGATTGGATACTTGCTAGTGTCACGGAAAATAAGGTGAACTTGACATTTGGCTGAACTAGTCCTTCATGATGCATGTCGGTATGTGTCACGCATATTCTAAATGAATGAATACAGTCTCCCTGTTTCTTATCTGAGCGACACAGACGGATGCAGGGGATCAGTGGAAGAGACGTTTTCTGTAGTCTCTTCTCCCCACCTGCTGAGTCTGACACACAATCCATTACCACTTGAGTTTGGCAAAGCGAGACTACTTTCTCTCTGCACTTACTTACAACAGTTAACTCCACATTCTGAGCAGAAGGAGATCGCCCCTGGATCCCCTGAGTCTGTCACTCACCGACCCAGCTGGAGGCTTTTACAGTATCCCCGACTCACCCACACTACACCCGTATCCAAAACGATAGGACCCTTTTATCCCTGCCACCCTTGCTCCCGTGCCAACAAGCGCTCGCCGCCTCTGTCCTAAAACCATGTGTGACATGTCACTACCCAGAGCCACTACCCAGCTCCCTCGGCAAAAAAAAACAGGGGAAAGAAAACCAGAACAAAACAACGATCTTATCCCGCCTCGTTAGAACCTGGCAATCCTCCCTCTCTCCTTCCTGTCGTCGTTAGACAATAAGTTGAGTGGAGATTCTCTTAAGTGCTTCTGAAGTAGACCGTTTAGGAGCTTTTAGACGGCATGTTTTTTTAAAGCGGTGGCGGGTAGCGATCGTCGTGGCAACTGGCAGGGGAGGGGGGAGAGAGCTGCGCCTGTTTTTCTGACCATGAGGAGAAATGGTGAGTGGTGTGTGTGTGTGTATTTGCATGTGTGTCTGTGTGTATCTAATGTGTGTGTGCGTGTGTGACAGGAACCCGATGGATAGATGATGGCATGGGGCGGCCGCCATGGCGATGTGCGGTGATGAAAGCCCACAGCAGGGTGAGGAGGAGGAGGAGGAGGAAGAGGGGGAGAAACAGGGCAAGACGAGAGAGGAGGTGCAGCGGTCTCCATTCTCTTCGCCCTGCCAGGTCTTGATTATGTTAATTGGAATCATTAAGGGAACGACGAGAGACGTCACCTGCAGCTCACACAGCCCTGCACCTGCCACCACAATGACAACATCATTATCATCACACACACAGGGAAGGAAGGAGAGGGAGAGACAGGGGGACAATGGCAGCTCCTGAACAGCCGACTGACGACATCCAAAATACTGATTATATTCTATCCTACACTCCAGTTCCACTGGATATATGGAAGAGTGGTCACCTGTCCAGGAACATGGCGGGTGTGGCCCACACTATATTTGTTTCACTACTTTTGACCAGGGCCCACCCTATGGGCCTTGGTCAAAAGTAGTGCACTACATATGAAATAGGGTGGCATTTGGGATGAATCCATGGTTTGAGAATGTTATCGGACACAGAAAGACCCACTAGAACCTGGCCCATGATAGTATCTATGAATGAACCCTTCTCTTTCAATTCACTAACAACCAGAGGGATTCTTCTGTCTCAGCTTGATACTGTTAGCAGAGTGCGAGGATCTCATCTGACAATAAGTGAGCATGTAGTATAATACTATCCACAGCAAGTCTCTTTGCTCCACTAATTGTGAAAGAGGTTTCATAGACTGGCAGACTGGCACCATTACTGGCACACATCTCCAAGTCCTCCTCATTATTGTGCCCATCCCCACCCCCCCGGCTACACCCATCTCTGCCCCCCCCCAGCACCCGGCAAGCTGGCACAGCCCCCAGGCACTGTCTCTCTGCCCAGCTGCTCCTGTCGTTAGTGCCATAGAATGTATCTACCACTGTATTGGTGTAAAGACCAGTTATTCTACCGGCTATCGCCTATTGCCCAGGACCTAGCAACTGACTCCTCTAGCCTGGCATTTCAACATCTAAAGCCCAGGAAAGCCTCAGGCGTTTGGGGAAGGTCCGGTCCTCTGCCATGCCATCCGGAGCCTTTCAATTAGCCCCACTGTCGGAGGTCTGAAGGAGCAGAACCAACCACACAGCTCAGAGACATGGGGATATCAGGCTGAGTAGGTCTAACTACCAATAAAACTGGTTGCTCCAAAAGGCTCTGAGGGCCAAGCTGGTCAGGTCAAAGATCGCAGGCCTGGTTTTCTTGGTGGTTCTGGTTAACTCATGTTTATGGGATAACTGAGAGGTGACCTAATTAACCACCAATATTCAGTAAGGTACACGGTGAGATTTACAATCAATGTATACTGAACAAATTTTGTGCATTCGGAAAGTATTCAGACCCCTTGACAATTTCCACATTTTGTTACGTTACAGCCTTATTCTAAAATTGATTAAATAAATATTTTTCCTCATTAATCTACACACAATACCCCATAATGAGAAAGTGAAAAGAGGTTTTTAGAAATGTTTGCAAATGTATTAAAAATAATAACAGAAATACCTTATTTACAGTGCCTTGCGAAAGTATTCGGCCCCCTTGAACTTTGCGACCTTTTGCCACATTTCAGGCTTCAAACATAAAGATATAAAACTGTATTTTTTTGTGAAGAATCAACAACAAGTGGGACACAATCATGAAGTGGAACGACATTTATTGGATATTTCAAACTTTTTTAACAAATCAAAAACTGAAAAATTGGGCGTGCAAAATTATTCAGCCCCCTTAAGTTAATACTTTGTAGCGCCACCTTTTGCTGCGATTACAGCTGTAAGTCGCTTGGGGTATGTCTCTATCAGTTTTGCACATCGAGAGACTGACATTTTGTCCCATTCCTCCTTGCAAAACAGCTCGAGCTCAGTGAGGTTGGATGGAGAGCATTTGTGAACAGCAGTTTTCATTTCTTTCCACAGATTCTCGATTGGATTCAGGTCTGGACTTTGACTTGGCCATTCTAACACCTGGATATGTTTATTTTTGAACCATTCCATTGTAGATTTTGATTTATGTTTTGGATCATTGTCTTGTTGGAAGACAAATCTCCGTCCCAGTCTCAGGTCTTTTGCAGACTCCATCAGGTTTTCTTCCAGAATGGTCCTGTATTTGGCTCCATCCATCTTCCCATCAATTTTAACCATCTTCCCTGTCCCTGCTGAAGAAAAGCAGGCCCAAACCATGATGCTGCCACCACCATGTTTGACAGTGGGTATGGTGTGTTCAGGGTGATGAGCTGTGTTGCTTTCACGCCAAACATAATGTTTTGCATTGTTGCCAAAAAGTTCAATTTTGGTTTCATCTGACCAGAGCACCTTCTTCCACATGTTTGGTGTGTCTCCCAGGTGGCTTGTGGCAAACTTTAAACGACACTTTTTATGGATATCTTTAAGAAATGGCTTTCTTCTTGCCACTCTTCCATAAAGGCCAGATTTGTGCAATATTCGACTGATTGTTGTCCTATGGACAGAGCTGTAGATCTCTGCAGTTCATCTAGAGTGATCATGGGCCTCTTGGCTGCATCTCTAATCAGTCTTCTCCTTGTATGAGCTGAAAGTTTAGAGGGACGGCCAGGTCTTGGTAGATTTGCAGTGGTCTGATACTCCTTCCATTTCAATATTATCGCTTGCACAGTGCTCCTTGGGATGTTTAAAGCTTGGGAAATCTTTTTGTATCCAAATCCGGCTTTAAACTTCTTCACAACAGTATCTCGGACCTGTCTGGTGTGTTACTTGTTCTTCATGATGCTCTCTGCGCTTTTAACGGACCTCTGAGACTATCACAGTGCAGGTGCATTTATACGGAGACTTGATTACACACAGGTGGATTGTATTTATCATCATTAGTCATTTAGGTCAACATTGGATCATTCAGAGATCCTCACTGAACTTCTGGAGAGAGTTTGCTGCACTGAAAGTAAAGGGGCTGAATAATTTTGCACGCCCAATTTTTCAGTTTTTGATTTGTTAAAAAAGTTTGAAATATCCAATAAATGTCGTTCCACTTCATCATTGTGTCCCACTTGTTGTTGATTCTTCACAAAAAAATACAGTTTTATATCTTTATGTTTGAAGCCTGAAATGTGGTAAAAGGTCGCAAAGTTCAAGGGGGCTGAATACTTTCGCAAGGCACTGTACATAAGTATTTCAGACACTTTGCTATGAGACTTGAAATTGAGCTCAGGTGCATCCTCTTTTCATTGATCATCCTTGAGGTGTTTCTACAACTTGATTGGAGTCCACCATCAATAGATTGTACATGATTTGGAAAAGCACACACCTGTCTATATAAGGTCCCACAGTTGACAGTGCATGTCAGAGCAAAAACCAAGCCACGAGGTCGAAGGAATTGTCCGTAGAGCTCCGAGACAGGATTGTGTCAAGGCACAAATCTGGGGAAGGGTACCAAAAAATGTCTGCAGCATTGAAGGTCCCCAAGAACACAGTGGCCTCCATCATTCTTAAATGGAAGAAGTTTGGAACCACCAAGGCTCATTCTAGAGCTGGCCACCCGGCCAAACTGAGCAATCGGGGAAGAAGGGCCTTGGTCAGGGAGGTGACCAAGAACCTGATGGTGAATCTGTCAGAGCACCAGAGTTCCTATGTGGAGATGGGAGAACCTTCCATGACCACCATCTCTGCAGCACTCCACCAATCAGGCCTTTATGGTAGAGTGGTCAGACGGAAGCCACTCCTCAGTAAAAGGTACATGACAGGCCGCTTGGAGTTTGCCCAAAGGCACGTAAAGGACTCTCAGACCATGAGAAACAAGATTCTCTGGTCTGATGAAACAAGATTGAACTTTTTGGCCTGAATGCTGAGTGTCACATCTGGAGGAAACATGGCACCATCCCTACGGTGAAGAATAGTGGTGGCAGCATCATGCTGTGGGGATGTTTTTCAGTGGCAGGGACTGGGAGACTAGTCAGGATCAAGGGAAAGATGAAAGGACAAAGTACAGAGAGAGGCTGTAACGATGCCAAAGGTGCTTCAAGGAGCAGAACCCACCACACAGCTCAAAGACATGGGGATATCAGGCTGAGTAGGTTTGAATACTTATGTAAATATGATATTTCTATTAAAAAACATTTATACATTTGCAAACATTTCTAGAAACCTGTTTTTACTTTTTCAATATGCGGTGTATTGTGTGTAAATTTCAATATTGTGTGTAAATTGATGAGGGAAAAAAATA
Source organism: Oncorhynchus clarkii lewisi (assembly GCF_045791955.1). NCBI lineage: Eukaryota > Metazoa > Chordata > Actinopteri > Salmoniformes > Salmonidae > Oncorhynchus > Oncorhynchus clarkii. The sequence goes on from NC_092159.1 coordinate 14,545,614, forward strand.
TTTAATCATTTTTAGAATAAGGCTGTAACATTACAAAATGTGGAAAAAGTCAAGGGGCCTGAATACTTTCCGAATGTACTGTATATAATTAACGCAACATGCAACAATTTCAATGATTTTACTGAGTTACAGTTCATATAAGGAAATCAGTCAATTTAATTAAATTCATTAGGCCCTAATCTATGGATTTCACATAAATGGGCAGGGGAGCAGCCATGGGTGGACCTGGGAGGGCATAGGCTCACCCACTGGGGAGCCAAGCCCACCCACTTGGGAGCCAGGCTCTGCCAGTCAGAATGAGTTTTTCCCCACAAAAGAGCATTATTACAGACAGAAATAGTTTCATCAGCTGGCCGGGTGGCTGGTATCAGACGAAGGTGAAGAAGCCGGATTTGGACGTCCTAGGCTGGTGTGGATACACGGTCTGCGGTTGTAAGGCCGGTTGGATGTACCAAATTCTCTAAAACAAAGTTGGAGGCAGCTTATGGTAGAGAAATTAACATTAAATTCTCTGGCAACAACTCTGGTGGACATTCCTGCAGTCAGCATGCCAACTGCACACTCCCTCAAAACTTGAGACTTCTGTGGCATTGTGTTGTAAGACAAAACTGCACATTTCAGAGTGGTCTTTTATTGTCCCCAGCACAAGGTGAACCTGAGTAATGATCATGCTGTTTCATCAGCTTTTTGATTTGCCACACCAGTCAGGTGGATGGATTATCTTGGCAAAGGAGAAATGCTCACTAGTAGGGATGTAAACAAATTTGGGCATCACATTTTTGAGAAATAAGCTTTTTGTGCGTACGGAAAATGTCTGCAATCTTTTAATTTCAGCTCATGAAACATGGGACCAACACATCTTGCGTTTATATTTTTGTTCAGTATAAATGACTACGAATGCAAATGGAATGGGCTTCTAATCGCTGACTCTAAAATGGGAACAATGAACCTATTCTAACCTATTCTAATTGCACGGAGCACTTGAAATGTGATCACTTCACTACAATTCTTCCCACTAAACTCTGGGACCCCTGAAGAAAGTGTAAACTCTGAGCCTCATTGTTTGTCTTTTGGCGTTAACTAGGCCACTTAGCGATCCGCCATGACGATGATCGGATCCCCCAGGCGTTGAACTTGGCAGCGTCGCTGTGCCCACACCAAAAAACGAATAAGCCCCCCCATCGTCGTCACTCTGCCCCTATTCCCTCCCTCCCTCGCCATGGGAACCAGGCCATCTTTAAAAACGCAGGAGTGCTCGACGAAGCTCCCACAATGCAAGAGGGCTGACATCTGTCTCGCTAAGTGGGTGCACTCTAGTGCTCCTTGTTTGTTCCAATCACGCCCGACCCCCCTCCTCCATCCTGTACTCTTTCTTTTACTCTCCCCTTCTCTCTCTCCCCCTCTATACTCTAGTGTTCCTCCTGTGTTCCCATCACCCTCCCCCTTACCTCTCTTCTATCTCCTCCCTCTCTCCAGAGAAGAGAGGCAGGAAGATGAGTCACATGGAATGTGAGGAGGAGAAGGGGAAGATATAGGGTGAAGAGATATGAAGCTTTTTGCTCATGAGATCACAATCTCAAGATCACTCAGTACTTCCCAGCATATACTGCACGACCCCAACCCCCCCCCCCCCCCCCCCCCCCCCACTATATGCCGAGATTACTTCCCTTTCAACATTATGTAAATTAAGCATGCAAACATGCAACATTCAGTCTTGGAATATCCAGTCAGTCTGTTGATTAAATATCTTGATCATTAGCACGTCAGATGGATGATGGAGATGTAGGCCTCAGAGCTGAGGCAACTCTGATTGGATGTGTTAGTTTACCCTCGTAACCTCCCCACTCAACGGAGATGAGAAATAACACCAGCCCAGACCTTCCCCTCCTTACTAACCAGACCCCCTTATTTTATTCTATATGTTAAGTCCAGAGCAAATATTATTCTCGTCAAACTCTTTTGTGGAAATATAGCCGTCAACCCTTTGCAAATGCAAATGTAGGCCTAAATCCATGGGCCTCAATCAATGCAAGCATCCCCCATAGCTTTATAAAACACTGAATGCAAATTGCTGTGAGTAAGTAAGTAAGCGGTGTTATTGACAGCATGCCAAGGCCAGGCTAGACAATGTAAAGAAGAGCCTCCTTTATATTCCACTGGGGATGTATGGATGTGTGGGATGAGTTCATTTTACCAGACACACACACACACACACACACACACACACAAGCACACACATGCACTCACGCACAAAGGTCCAGGTTCCAGGAAATAAATGAATAATACTTGTTTTAGGCCCCCTAACTGAAAACATTCAAGTGCATCTGCAGGTTTAAAAGCTACAGTCTGAGATCTGGGACACTGTTCAATAGTAATTTCAACTAATTATATACCCATTGATTGTTGAGGAATGGAACATATAAATGCCTCATAAGCTCAGTATAACCTTAAAGAATCATTGGTACAACAGATTTTAATTTTTGAGTGGTTACATTATCCCTCAGTTTTATACCAAACCAAGTAGTGTGGCGGGGCCACCGTTTTGCTGATAAACAAACTCCAGATTGTGGCTTTAAGGATGTCAAGAAGAATTCCCACCACAGTGAAAGAGCCAGGGGAGACAAGATGCCTGATACATAATGCAGTGTCTCATGCTGAAACAATTCCCTCTGTTTGCTCCTCTAAAGTGCCCATGTTCAATGCTTGTGTACACACCAGCTCTTCATCCCAAATGGCACCCTATCCCCTATAGAGTGCACTACGTCTGACTATAGTGCACTAAATAAGAAATAGGGTGCCATTTGGGCAATTCACTGCTTTCAGATGTAACTGGAGTGTGGTGAAACTGCACTAAAACATTTTAATAAAACATGGAGGCTGATACTACTGGAATACTTTAGTGCTTGGAATACTAAATGTTTTCTATGTATATTCTCCTGGAATACTAAATGTTTTCTATGTAGATTCTCTTGGAATACTACATGTTTTCTATGTATATTCTCTTGGAATACTACATGTTTTCTATGTAGATTCTCTTGGAATACTACATGTTTTCTATGTAGATTCTCTTGGAATACTACATGTTTTCTATGTATATTATCTTGGAATACTACATGTTTTCTATGTAGATTCTCTTGGAATACTACATGTTTTCTATGTAGATTCTCTTGGAATACTACATGTTTTCTATGTATATTATCTTGGAATACTACATGTTTTCTATGTAGATTCTCTTGGAATACTACATGTTTTCTATGTAGATTCTCTTGGAATACTACATGTTTTCTATGTAGATTCTCTTGGAATACTACATGTTTTCTATGTAGATTCTCTTGGAATACTACATGTTTTCTATGTAGATTCTCTTGGAATTACATGTTTTCTATGTATATTATGTTGGAATACTACATGTTTTCTATGTAGATTCTCTTGGAATACTACATGTTTTCTATGTAGATTCTCTTGGAATACTACATGTTTTCTATGTATATTCTCTTGGAATACTACATGTTTTCTATGTAGATTCTCTTGGAATACTACATGTTTTCTATGTAGATTCTCTTGGAATACTACATGTTTTCTGTGTATATTCTCTTGCATGAATCAAAGCACATCAAGGGTAAAACCAAGTAACAAGCCAAAAATAGATTGACATTTTTATTTCACAAAAACAAAATGCAGTTCAGTTCAGATGAAACTAAACAAGTTATTCAACATGATTACACTGTGGAGTGGATGACTCATTCTGCCACAGGGTTGAACAGAAATGTTCATGACTAAAAATGTTAGTCACTTGTCAACAGTCATTGGTGGCACTTGCCTCCAAATCGTTTTTCTCTGAATTAGAAATTCAGACTCACACATACAATACACATAATCAATGTCCACATCTGACATCACAATATAAATATTTTCTGTCCAAAAATGATGAATAGAGTCATCAAAATAGGCTAGAGCAGGTGCTGTGAGGGGAGAAACAAGTATTTAGGGCGATATTTTCGTAGTGCAAGAATGTTGCGTTGCAATGTGCAAAAAATACTATAAACTTCATTATAATTTCGCAGTGTGCGTTTTCTAATTCGCACAGAGCTTTTGCACCTGGAAAATGTCGCCCTTAAACTACAGTATCTTCAGTTACAAGTGCATGGAGGCCACAGCCTCGATATTCCCCTCCTCACGACCAGTCTCACATTTGCATTCTTCCACCACCATCACGCGCTTCTCCCGCACCTCCATCCCACAGCGCAGAGGCACCGTCACCGTGTGAGCCTTGGATGGAGCGCAGCGGGAACAGGGCGCACGGCGGTGTCCCCCTGCACCCGTCAGCCTGGCAGACTCCCAACCAGAGGGAATGAACAGCGAACTGCATTGACCGAAGCACAGTTTGTTGTGGACTGTTACCGCGTCGCAGCCGTCGGACGTTATCCGCTGTACATGGAAGATCGATTTTTAAAAATTAGACTCGCATAAACATTTCGTATTTTGATGTTTCAAGCATTAGGCCCTACTTATTAAAAAATATCCCTTTTAACTTTCTAATTGAGTATAATAATTTGATTAAACATTAGGCCTACTGTCCTATTGTCTATTGTCCTACACCATCTTTGTCATTGTTAACCAAAATTGAAAGGTCTGCCTCACCTGAGTAAAAGGCACCGCGGCGCAGCTCTGTCTGTTGGCAGAGTCTTTGAGACTGAGGGGCAGCGACATGGTCTTACTGTGGTCGCTCTTATCCATGGCCCTCTGCCACATCTCAAATCCTTGCCTCTTCTTCATACCCACCCCGCCATTGCCCTGACTGTCGTGGTGCAGATGTGACAGTGGATGCAGAGGCACCGCAGCTGCTTTGTCAGGGAGCGCAAGAGGGCCAGGGCGACCCGTGGACAAGAAGGCTGGGAAAGGCATCCTCGGACCGGGCGCACCTCGGGGGAAAATCCCGCCTCGTCTAAAAAGACCCGACAGACCCAGGTTATTGGGGTTGAGTTTGACTACTTTGACCGTACCCCGAATAGGCTCCTGTTCGTCGACTGGACCGTTACCGGATGATTCAAAGTCCCGGCTCGCGCCATTCTTAGGAACGCTCTTGATGGAGTTGTGAGGGAATGGAAGAGACAAAGCCACGGCAGAAAATGTGGACAAAAACACAAAGTTGATGAAGAAAGTCATTTTTCCCCAACAAAAAGAGAAAATCTTTGATATTTTGTTCCAGATTCAGAAAACACTAATTATTCCGCAGCAAATAAATCAATACTCAATTGGTTGTCTATATTTTAGTGGTTCAAGGTTCCAAATGGAAACCTTGCTGTCAGTCTGGCTACGAGACACTGGAGTTGGTGGCAGCCTTTTATAAGAAATAACCAACCCAGCCTTCACCTCTTGGAAGGTGTCATAATTCCCATGATAATGGTCAGTATATCACACCTAGCATTTAGGATTTTATTAGGATCCCCATTAGCAGTTGCTGAAGCAGCAGCTACTCTTCCTGGGATCAACACAAAACATGACATAATACCATAAAAACATCTTTCTTTAAACATCAAGAACCGCCCAGACTGAACTACACCTGCTGGGTCATAAGATCCATTGACATTTACAACTTCAAAGGGTTTACGTTTATTACAGGTGAGTGTTTGAAAGGTGGTGAAGACATTTGAAGTAGTCCTATAGAGTTTTGCTAAGCTCTGAGGATGTGAGTTTGAGAGGTACCCTGTATCAACAGAATAATACCTAGCCAAACAAGGGGCTTTCACTACATGTGGTGGTAAAGTCATAATGGGTTTATGTTCCGTGGGTATAAAGCCCAGCTCCCTTGTTATGGCCCATCATAATGCCATTAGAGTCCTGTGTTCTCTCACCCATGACCTGATCAGTCACTGGCTGTCTGGAGTTCTAGAACCCTGCTAGGAGTTCCCATGGGCTCTGTGTTAATTGACACATGAACTTTCCCATCCCCACACCCCCTCGACCACATTCCCATCCCCACCCCCCCTCGACCACTTTCCCATAGGCAGCTTCTATCTGTTAGACACCTGACCAAGTGAAGTTCAGAATAACTGTTACTGAGTGAAGTAACTGTTAAGGAGAACAAAAATGTATGCACACACTACCGTAAACCCCTTTGGATTAAAGTGTCTACTAAATGGCATATATTATTATAATATAACTCAATGTTACTTAATGATCCCAGACACGTGACTGACCATGATACTGTGATTCTGACACTTCAGATATATTCCACAAGAGGGAGTAGTTGTCAAAGAGTTTTCCTGTTCACTAGCCTGCTAATCATCACACATTCACATACAGAGAGACACACCCACCCTCCCACATCCACCATAAACCCTAAGCAGTCCCTAAGCACCACAATAACCACAGTCTACTGACAAGGAGGCTATATCTGCAAGTCTCATTTATTATGGTGTTGTCTCTGGTCTGGTTGACCTACCATGCCTGGGTCAGGCTCTGTTCTCTGTGTTGCTGCTGGTCTAATAATAGGTGTTGCCTAGTCTGACGAACAACACTACTGACACCATCATGGACGCCAACTGAAACAGACACACACAACAAAAACCACACACACGTATTTGGCCACGGGAAACACATTGAAGCGTCATTAACACACACCACAGGCCACGGAAGGGAGCTATAGCTCTGTCTAACTTTGACTCTTCTGAAATAGGTTTAGCTGGCTTTGCTGAGTTCACTCATGTGGTAATGGGGTTGTTCACATCGAGCACGCGCACACGCACACACACACACTTCATGTAGAAACTATGTTTTAACACAAAAGTCTAACTTTGAGGCTAAGTTAATGTTTCAGTTCATTTGTGTTGGGGTGGTGTTAGTGGTTCTGGAGTCTCTCAGGAGAACAGTGTCATGAATGGAGTAATTTCAATAGTGGATGCAAAGGCAGATCTGCATCCCAAATAGCATAAGACTGCATCCCAAATAGCACGCTATTCCCTACTGTACATGGTGCACTACTTTTGATCAGAGCCCTATGGGCCCTGGGCAAAAATAGTGCACCATATAGGGAATAGGGTTCCATTTGGTATGCACACTTAGTCTTATCTGCCTTGGCATCCACTATTGAAATGACTCCATTCATGACACTGTCTTCCTCAGTGAGAGACTCAATAACAGCTAGCAGTGATTGTGTTATTTTGTCTGATCCATGTTGATTCACAAGGCCAATTTACTGTTTAAGACTTTCATTTACACAATGGTGATCACAATGGAAACCACCTGTGGCTGTTTGTGGCCAATGTCTCTACCCTCTAGTCATTTTGTCCCCATATACATTTGGGTAACTCTCCCCATATACATTTGGGTAACTCTCCCCATATACATTTGGGTAACTCTCCCCATATACATTTGGGTAACTCTCCCCATATACATTTGGGTAACTCTCACCATATACGCTACCATTCAAAAGTTTGGGGTCACTTAGAAATGTCCTTGTTTTTGAAAGAAAAGCAAATTTTTTGTCTATTAAAATAACATAAAATTGATCAGAAATACAGTGTAGACAATGTTAATGTTGTAAATGACTATTGTAGCTGGAAACGTCTGATTTTTAATGGAATATCTACATAGTCGTACAGAGGCCCATTATCAGCAACCATCACTCCTGTGTTCCAATGTCACATTGTGTTAGCTAATCCAAGTTTATAATTTTAAAAGGCTAATTGATAATTAGAAAACCCTTTTGCAATTATGTTAGCACAGCTGAAAACTGTTGTTCTGATTAAAGAAGTAATAAAACTGATCTTCTTTAGACTAGTTGAGTATCTGGAGCATCAGCATTTGTGGGTGAGATTACAGGCTCAAAATGGCCAGAAACAAATAACTTTCTTCTGAAACTCATCAGTCTATTCTTGTTCTGAGAAATGAAGGCTGCTGGCCTTCTAGGCAGAATTGCAAAGAAAAAGCCATATCTCAGACTGGCCAATACAAATAAAAGATGGTCAAAAGAACACAGACACTGGACAGAGGAACTCTGCCTAGAAGGCCAGCATCCCGGAGTCGCCTCTTCCCTGTTGACGTTGAGACGGGTGTTTTGCAGGTACTATTTAATGAAGCTGCCAGTTGAGGACTTGTGAGGTGTCTGTTTCTCAAACTAGACACTCTAATGCACTTGTACCTCTTGCTCAGTTGTGCACCGGGGCCTCCCACTCCTCTTTCTATTCTGGTTAGAGCCAGTTTGCGCTGTTCTGTGAAGGGAGTAGTACACAGTGTTGTACGAGATCTTCAGTTTCTTGGCAATTTCTTGCATGGAATAGCCTTCATTTCTCAGAGCAAGAATACACTGACGAGTTTCAGAAGAAAGTTCTTTGTTTCTGGCCATTTTGAGCCTGTAATCGAACCCCCAAATGCTGATGCTCCAGATACTCAACTAGTCTAAAGAAGGCCAGTTTTATTGCTTCTTTAATCAGAACAACAATTTTCAGCTGTGCAAAACATAATTGCCAAAAGGGTTTTCTAATGATCAATTAGCCTTTTAAAATTATAAACTTAGATTAGCTAACACAACGTGCCATTGGAACACAAGAGTGATGGTTGCTGATAATGGGCCTCTGTACGCCTATGGAGATATTCCATTAAAATCTGTTGTTTCCAGCTACAATAGTCATTTACAAATTAACAATGTCTACACTGTATTTCTGATCAATTTTATGTTATTTTAATGGACAAAAACAAAGTCATTTCTAAGTGACCCCAAACTTTTGAACGGTAGTGTAAATTTGGGCAAATCTCACCATATACATTTGGGCTAATCTGAAAGGACCCTTACCTCCATGACACAGATCCCAGAAGCAGTGGAGCCAAAGATGACACTCTGGTCCCGGATCACATTAATCAGTTTGGTAATGCAGCTCTGGTGACCGACAGATAGATAAAGAGGACGTCACCATCTGTTCCTTCACAAGACATGGCCACTACCCAAGTTAGGATTTGGCCCTTAGAAATAGGCAACGGAGTAATGACTTTTGACACTGCTACATCCACCATAGTTTCTGGAACCATGCTGAAAAAGACAAATGTAAGAAAATATCCAAAACAGAACAGTTTGCTGTGGGTCAACACGATAGAGTGAAAGGGGTCAAAGTCGTTCCAGCTATGGTGGATGTGTAACCAGGCCAGCTCGGTACAGCTTGGTTTGGCTCGGCTTATTCATGTGGAAAAGTCTACCCTACCTTTGGGTGTATCAGGCCCTGGGTGGTGTCGAGGCCGTCGCAGGCGGTGCTCGTCAGGTCAACACAGCACGTCTTGGGGTACAACAGGCCAGTGTTAGCACTGAACACAGAGTTCTTGAAGTCTTCCGTGGAGTTGTCAAAGCCACAGCACTTGTACTGCACACAGTAGAGAAAGGCAGAGCGTTGAGACAGTGAAACAGGTGGGCTTCTATTGGTTCCCATTGACAATTGATGGGCTTACATGTTTCTTCCGGAGCTTTTGCACATATACAGTGAAGAACGGTAGCTCTAGTCTGAAAACCAGACCTGTTTTCATTGCACTCCTTGTAGTTCGTGTCATATGCCAAAGTTTGGCATGACAAGGAGAGGCAAGGAGTGGAATGATAGACTGGTACCCAGGGTATGGTAGATCCTACTGGTATTAAGCAGCAATCAGCAGTAAAAACAATGATGACAAAGCGTCCCCCCCACCCGTTTTGGTAAAAAGCTGAGGGATGAGGCTGGAGAAATATAACCACTCTCAAATTCATAAACAGAGATATGGATTCAAGGACTGATCATCCATGATATCAACATCATAGTTGTAACAATGTTTTTAGGCTATATAGTGTTTGTTTACATTTACTTTGTTCACAAACATTGGAGTAAAACAAGCTTACAGTATATTTTGGGTCCTGAACTAAGCTCATGAGGCATTTATAAGTTATAAACTTCAAGAATCAATGGTTATATATAAATAATTTATAAGTCCAAAAAATGAATGTAGCAACTGCTGGTTGCCCCTTTAAAGTCAGAGTTCACATAGCCCACTCACATGGACCATGATGGTGTTCCAGGCTGTTGATATGGGGTCTGAAGCCGTTGGTCCCATATAGGACATCCGTAAAGAGTCCTTACTGGCTCCACGAATCATAACCTCCACCTGAAACACAGGAAGTCGCCCAATCATTTACCCCAGTGCTTGACTGTTAATCCCACCAAGAAAACTTTACAGCATTTTTGTAGCAGTTCAGACAGTAAGGCTGTGTGTGAATCATCTGTGCTTTGTACAGTTTCTTTGTTGCAGTTTAGATAGTGAAAGTGAATAGATAATCTGTGCATTGTACAGTATCTTTGTTGCAGTTTAGACAGTGAGGATAGGGTCAATGTGGATTGTCTGTGCTTCGTACAGTTTTTATTTTGCAGTTTAGACAGTGAGGGTGTGAGTGGATCGTATGTGCTTTGTATGGCATCTTCTTTACAGTTTAAACAGTGAGGGTGAGTGGATAATCTGCTTACCAGATCTTTGTACACCAAGATGAAAATAACCCCAGTAACCTCAGCTGTAAACATCATGGACACGATGAAGAAATACTGTCAGATCAAGGAGAGGGTTAGAATCAACCACAACATAGTTCCAAAGGTGAGCAGGGTAAGAACTGTACACTCTCTATACCTGTGCATTCCCACGTCCTGGTCTCCTGTGACCCAACATATAGTTCCATCTAGTGTACAAATTAAAGTGACGCTACAGATGTTTTGTATAATTTCACCCAGTAGTTTTGAAAGTAGCGCTCACGAGCCAAAACAGGCGCCTGAAAAGTGTGCACAATTTTGTACAACGTCATCCATTTCGAATGATATGCTACGTCCTGAAAAAAAAAATATTTTTAAAAAATCATGCAATTCTTATGCTATGTTAGCATTTCCAATTCGTACGATATGTTACGAATTTGTAAATGCTTAAGATCCCGTTCAATCTCTTTAAGTGGAATACACAAAGACTATAGAGCAACCATCAAATTTCTCTGTGGAACTTGCCTAGCACATCTGATTCAACTAATAATCAAGCCCTTGATTGACTACTTAAATCCGTTCAGAAGGACACAACATCTTGGAACGTTCAGATAGAAATATGTTATGTAGAACAAACATGCCTCTCCAACATGTGGAAAAAGGAATCATGTCGGCTATACTCATGGCTTCACTATCTGCAATGTTCGACAACATTTGGCAACTGAACGTGGCCCAGGTGTGCTAGTTCAGGGCTACAACAAAATTGTGAAACATCTGGGGGTCCCCGAGGAGAGGTTTGAGAAACAAGGGTATAGACTACACAACACAACAACCAAATAAGTAGGCCAAAATGGCTCCTTCTAACAGACTCTCAACCATTACCAAGACTTTATGAAGACTACACTCCACAAAAGTGACCCACCTTTCTTCTAGACTGAGCCCCAAATGGTAGTCCCCCCCATGTTATACTGTCGATGAGGTTTATATCTTGTAAAACGACAGGGGGAATTTGCTCATTTGAATTTCATGTTTGTTTTATTATTTAAAAGTGAAACATGAATTGCCTCCTTCAAGTCACGAGTTTGTCCAGAAGTTAGAGTTTATTGACCCCCTTGTCACCCTCTGGAAGTCACCCTCGGAGTTTTGACAACAACACGCGTCAACAGAGGGCCCTCAGAGCGAATTGGTAGGGGCGAGGGGGTGGTTTGGGATTCACGGTCTCTTACCAGCAAGATGAGGCAGCGATTCTCGCTCCAGGCCCCATAGCAGCCAATGAACCCCAGCAGAGACAGGATGGCCCCCAGGCACATACACACATAGCTGATGGTCACCAGCTGTGCCGAGAAAGAGCCCATCACCTGGACAAAGGTGGCCGCCCCGTACCTAATCCACACGCCTAGGCCAAACAGCACAAGGCCACTCACCTGGATGGGGGAAGAGATGGACCATAGAGTTAGAATGACTAGATTGTAGAACCTTCTGATTTAAGACAGTGTCCCAGACAGTGGGGGAACTGGTCAGGCGACCATATTGGTGTAGAGAATGAGATGCGCATCCATGAGATTGAGGGTAGCCTGGTTGTTAGAGCGTTGGACTAGTAACCGAAAGGTTGCAAGTTCAAATCCCTGAGCTGACAAGGTACAAATCTGCCGTTCTGCCCCTGAACAGGCAGTTAGCCTAGGAACAGTGGGTTGTCATTGAAAATAATAATTTGTTCTTAACAAAGGTAAAAATAAAAAAAATGTAAAGGGTATTAATAGAGTGTATTGACATTGGACATACTGATTGGGTGAATGAACATGAGATTGATCATATTGATGCATCATTATCGTGTTTTCCCCAACAATTACTGTAGACGCAGGCTAAGAGTTGATCAAACTAGATTCTGACATGAATGCAGGGCCTCAACTAAACTATATTGAATTTAAAACGTTGGACTATCCTGAGCATACCATCTGTAACACATAGGGCCAGTTTCCTACAACCGATTAAGCATAGTCTTGGACTAAAAAGCTATTTGAATTGAATTTATTTTGGGTAACAGACATATACAACAAAATGTACAATATGGACCCAGAGGATATCACTTGAAAGTGTTAATTAAAACGCTTATTTACAAAGTGGTACCCAATGGTAAAAACAATAACACATAATGATTAAAATGCAAGTTCAAATTACAAACAACCATAAATACATTCATTTATATTGACATCCTAAAAAGCAGCACCATGGAGATTCAAAGGAGATTCTCTGATTCCCTGTGGTCTGATAATTCTATCGAACTTTCACTCCAACCTACATGTTGTAGTGAATGTAATCGTTCTGCAGTGTGGGTTTGATTGAGGTCCAGCCTAATAGCCTCTTTTGGTATAATCTACAGATAACCCCCCCAAAAAGCACACAAAAAAACGATGCACTTACAAATATGATGCCACTGAGTAACATCATCAGGTACCTCAACAGGCCATACAGGTGATGTAGTCTGGACATGGCTGACAGCGCTGTAATGTCATGAACCGGTTGGTTCAATCTACGGAAACCATACATACAGGTTAACATTTTTCACATAGACCAATAATCTGGAAATGTTCAATACTCAACGTTGTTGTTGAATTGTTATCCATCATTGACATGACAAACACTCATTACATGCAAAAGTAATGTTATCCAAAGTTATCTAGAAGTTAACTAGCTACTATAGGCTTGGATATTTCATATTCCTTTTGAAAAATTTGCATTTTTAGCTAGTTAAATAACGTTAGCTAGCTAGCTACTGTGTATATAATTGGCCAAAGGCAAAAGCTAAAAGTTATGAAATTCCTTATTAGCTGTTCAATAATTGGCAAATTAATGAGTTGCGCCTGCATTCTTAATGACCTTTTTGTAGGCTACAAGTTGTATTTAGCTAGCCCAGCTGACAAAGCTAACTTGCTATTGGTATCTTCTTTTGACAGGGGCACGAGCACGAACCTTCATGGCAATGCGCACCCGTTTCCCAGGGCAACGCAGTTCTGGGTCATAAGGTCATAATCAGAGGTGTCACAATTAACATTTTGTAACAATAGATGTTGCTCGAGGATACAATGTTAACTTTATTTCTATTGTGCTTTTCAATTGCAACCTGGTCTCAGAGCATTTCATATTATTCTGTATGTAAATCTATGACACGCTACAGCCCATCGGAAAGTATTCAGACCCCTTGACTTTTTCCACATTTTGTTACCTTATTCTAAAATATATATTTTTTATCCCCTCAGCAATCTACACACAATATCCAATAATGACAAAGCGAAAACAGGTTTTTAGAAATGTTAGCAAGTGTATTTAAAATAAAAAACAAATACCTTATTTACTTAAGTATTCAGCATCTTTTATATGAGACTCGAAATTGATCCTGTTTCCATTGATCATCCTTGAGATGCTTCTACAATTTGATTGGAATCCACCTGTGGTAAATTCAATTGATTGTACGTGATTTGGAAAGGCACACACCTGTGTATGTATATAAGGTCCCACAGTTGACAGTGCATGTCGAAGGAACTGTCCGTAGAGCTCAGAGACAGGGTTGTGCCAAGGCACAGATCTGGGGAAGGATATCAAAAAATATATGCAGCCTTGAAGGTCCACAAGAACACAGTGGCCTCCATCATTCTTAAATGGAAGAAGTTTGGAACCACAGAGACTCTTCCTAGAGTTGGCCACCTGGCCAAACTGAGCAATCGAGGAAGAAGGGCCTTGGTCAGGGAGGTGACCAAGAACCTGATGGTCACTCTGTCAGAGCTCCAAAGTTCCTATGTGGAAATGGGAGAACCTTCCAGAAGGACAACCATCTCTGCAGCACTCCACCAATCAGGCCTTTATGGCAGAGTGGCCAGACGGAAGCCACTCCTCATGAAAAGGCACATGACAGCCCACTTGGAGTTTGCCCAAAGGCACCTAAAGGACTCTCAGACCATGAGAAACAAGATTCTCTGTTCTGATGAAGCCAAGATTGAACTCTTTGGCCTTAATGCCAAGGTTCACGTCTGGAGGAAACCTGGCACCATCCCAACAGTGAAGCATGGTGGTGACAGCATCATGCTGTGGGGATCTTTTTCAGTGGCTGGTACTGGGAGACTAGTCAGGAATGAGGGAAAGATGAACGGCGCAAAGTACAGAGAGATCCTTGATGAAAACCTGCTCCAGAGCGCTTGGGACCTCAGACTGGGGCAATGGTTCACCTTCCAACAGGACAACGACCCTAAACACACAACCAAGACAACATAGGAGTGGCTTCGGGACAAGTCCCTGAATGTCCTAGAGTGGCCCAGCCAGAGCCCGGACTTGAACCCGATCGAAAGTCTCTGGAGAGACCTGAAAATAGCTGTATAACTTGACAGAGCTTGAGAGGATCTGCAGAGAAGAATGGGAGAAACTCCCCAAATACCGGCGTGCCAAGCTTGTAGCGTCATACCCAAGAAAACTTGATGCTGTAATTGCTGCCAAAGGTGCTTCAACAAAGTACTGAGTAAAGGGTCTGAATACTTATGTAAATGATATATCAGTTTTTATAAATATTTTTGCTTTGTCATTATGTGTGTAGATCTAAATTTAATACATTTTAGAATAAGCCAGTAACGTAACAAAATGTGGAAAAAGTCAAGGGGTCTGAATACTTCCGAAAGGCACTGTATATAGTATGATATGTTATGTTTTGTAGGGTATGTATTAATTTAAGGATGTTCACCACCCATTTCGTATGATATGTTACAAATTACATTAAACATACAATGTTACAAAATATAGCTAGGTGGCTAACGTTAGCTAGCTGGCTAATGTTAGCTAGGCTAGGGGTTAGGGTTAAGGTCAGGGAAATGGTTAGCTAGAATGGTTATGGTTAGCTAAAAGGGTTAGCTAGCATGTTAAGTAGTTGCAAAGTAGCAAAAAAGTAGTAAGTAGTTTCTAAAGTTGTCCGTGATGAGGTTCAAACTCTCAACCTTTGGGTTGCTAGAAGTTCACCTTATACGCCCACCCAGTCAACCACCCTGCTTTCATTTAATTAACCATCTGTTATGTAACCATACCAAAAGTAACATATCATACTAATTTGCATTTCACAGATTTACATTTACTATGTTACATCTAGTCTGAGACCAGGCTGTCAATACAAGTAAAAGTGCTTCATATCATAAAATATAAATACTAACAAAGACAGGAGGAAGGAGAATAAAAAAAATAGCTAATTAAAATCATACATTAAAAGCATCTTCATAAAAGTCTTGTCTTCAGCAGGGATTTAAAATGAGGCACCGAATCTGCAAGTCTGATCTAAAAAGTAGCCTAGTAGATGCCAACTTTAGGTGAATATGATTGAGAAACTATTGCAAATAAGAACACGTTTAATTTCCTCGTAAAGAATAGAACAATAAATAAACAAGTCAGATTGAATGTGGTAATTTCTAAACTTCAATATTTATATGTACAAAATGAGACACTGTATATCCATTCAAGACTGTTGAATAAAAAATAAAATAAAAAGTCTTGCCAGTTAGAGCAAGTGTAAAGCAATTACCTTCTCAAAACATCATACCTTCATGCAAAGTCTTCAGCTTCAGCAATAAACAAATAAGGATAGAGATAAAGGAATCTAATTTACACATAAATAAGTACTGAATGTATACAGTAGGCCCTATACAGTATATGTGCCCAGATATTGTTGATATACCATGGAGGTGATCGAGTCACAACAGGGTTTTGAACAACGCTCCTTCCTCTCTTGTTTTTCTTTTATAATTGAAATATTTTAATAATCTTTGGTGTTTGAAATTAAACATGTCGACTGAAGGTGTCAAGGTGAGGCAATGATGATGGTTAAACAGGCGTGGTCCTGGATGTTGGGGTCCTCAGTGCTACTTGTTACCAATCTGTTGGTAGAGAACCATTGACACCACCATGGCAGCAATCTGAAACGATGACACGTCACAAGTGTTAACGGAATATAATGGTTACGTTCCAAATGGCATCCTAATCCCTTTATAGTGCATTACTTTTGACTAGGGCCCAAATTGCACCCTAATACCTTTATAATGCACTACTCCTGAAGAGGGCCCATAGGGCTCTGGTCAAACGTTGTGCACAATGTAGGGAATAGGATGCTATTTGGGATGCTGATAGTATTGTAACAGGTGTACTGTACCTCAAGCGCAGCGATGCCCAGTCCAACAGCTCCAATGATGACAGCGTTGTCCTCTATCAGGTTCAGCAACATGGTAAAGCAGCCAATGACATTCTGGGGAGGAAACAGCACTCCAGTATTAGAATTAGATAGCTGTATGGGGATTCAATGATTATAAACACACAAACACAGGCTATTAAATGTAAAACCTAGCCAGGGGCAGGAGTATTTCATGACTATGTGACCCAACCAAAGTGTAAGGAAACCCTCCTGGTCTAAACACAGCACATCGGAAGACCCTTTATTGTACTGTTAGATATCTGTACCGAGCGTTCAGCAGCAGCAGCTGCACAGGTTTCAGTTTTACTGCAACATGTTGGTGGGTACGTAGGGTTAGTTGGGTTCTCTTGGAAAGGGGATCCATCGAAGTCTGTGTAATTGCGGTATCCACAGCACTTGAACTAAGAGGGAAGCACAGAGACACAAATCATTATGACATGGTAGCATCTACAGAACACAGTAAGCCAAGCACCACTGCCTTCTCTGAAACCTGTAAATAATCTGCATAAGAACATATGCATTTATTGAGTACACCGAAGGGCGCTAATAACATCCACTGGCAGAGTGGCAGTAAATGCACTACTTAATATAGTAGTGTGAATGAATGAAGTATACCTGTTCCATGGTACCATTCCATAGTGAAGTCAGGCTCTCATCCTTCCCATAGTCTTTTTGAATGCTGTCAACAACCTTCTCACTAAGGTCCTCAAGAACTTCCTTAGCCTAAAACATACAAAACAGAACACAAACCCATTTCCACAAATTCAGAAAATCTTTATTGTCCCAACATTAGGCTATTTGATTTACTACTGTATAAAAACTGTTTTCATCTGCCAATATGAACAAAACCATCTAGAAGAAAAAGAAACGCACACCTATTAAGATGAGGTGCTGGCTAGCGGAGTAGAAAACTTGAAAATAAAAGAGAGCCGCACACTCTAGGAGCTCAGATGCAAAAATTGAATTACCAACGTTTCGACAGCCAAGCTGTCTTCATCAGGGTATAATCACAAACACTGCGGGATGACTCGTTTATATTGTATCAAAAGACACAGGTGTCTGTAATCATGGCTAAGAGTGGCCTAATATCATTGGTTAATAATCAAATATTAAAATGTCATACAAAGAACAGCATACAAACAACAAATGGATAGCATACGATCATAGATTCATTTGACTACACAAGCTTACAAACAATTACAATGGCAAAGTCACAATAATCACAAGAATGGCTTCAGATCAAAGTCTACGTTGAGACCGAAGGGCACAAGGGTCTTTAAATTAAAGATCCAGGCAGCCTCTCGTTTTAACAATACATTATCAAGGTCACCCCCTCTCCTATGGAGGGTGACATGTTCGATGCCAATATAACGCAGAGACGAAATCGAGTGGCCTGCCTCCAAGAAGTGGGCCGCAACTGGATAAGTCAAGTTTTTACACCTAATGGTGCTACGATGCTCTGAGATACGTACTTTTAATTCGCGCTTTGTTTTACCTACATCATTTTTACCACAAGGACAAGTTATAAGATAAATAACTGCCTTAGTGGAGCACGTAATAACACCTTCTGAGATGGTCTCTGAGATGAACAATATGAACAAACCACCACCAGCACAGCCAAATAAAGTTTCAAACGTTCCCCCTATTTACTAATTAGTGCACTGCTTTTGACCAGGGCCCATACAGTGTTAATAACTACCTACCAGTGGTTGGAAGACGAGGACCACCACGCACCCAGCCACCTCTGCAATGAATATGATCAGGATGATGATGAAGAACTGGAAAGGAACAGACAAGCATACAGGGGTTAAGGGTTTGATGGGAAAAAAACAAAGGGTCAAAACTATCACATTAGATCAAAGGTCAAAATTCTATAAATATATAATTGTGTATATCAACAAAGAAAGTAATTTTGCACAAAACATTTTTTTTTTAAGTAACAAATAATGAATTAATCTTTCCATACCAGTACGAATATTCAAAAATAAACAGAGTAAAAGTCAAGTTGGTATTTGTATTAAATCGATTTCTGAATATTTATGTTCAATGGTCAAAGATGACACACCAGCATCAGCATACACCTGGACTCCTTCATGGCTCCACAGCACCCTAGGAAGCCCATGATCAGCAGGACCCCTCCGACCCCCATGAGCAGGTAGGCCACGTTAGCCAGCTGGCCCAGTTCTGCTGGGGCATCCTTAATGTTGTCTAGTACTCCCAGTAGAGAGCCACTGTCCACCTTCACCCACACCCCCACTGCCAGGATGGCCACACCTGCCAACTGATACACACAACAGGGAGGTGGGAGAGAGAAAGAGGAGAAATAAGGGGAGGGGATAGTTTTAGTGTTTGGGAAAATGTTGATGAAGAGTACAGGGAGTATACTTGGAATGTTCTTTGAAAACTCTAAACCATATCTGTTGAAAATTAAAGATTACTGACAGAGCCATAAGAAAATATTGCTTTATTTATCTGATCATATTGTAATATATTTGTTAGGTTTTCAGTAGGTTCAATTAGGTTCACTAGACTATATGCGTCATTTAAACATTTTTCAATGAACATTCGAACAGTCCGGCCCTCGTCTTGTAGCTGATTTTTTTATTTGGCCCTCCGTCCATTTGACTTTGACATTAGAATGCGTTGTGGAGAATAAGTGGGGCAAATGTTGTCATCATACAAAATATGGTCATCTCTGCAACCATTAACTTCACAATTTTTGAAAGAAATCCCGAACCCACAGTAATTAGCTAGTATGACAAGGCAGGTAATTCATCTTCTTACTGTGACTAAAAATGACTTACAATATTAGTTCTGGGTAATATTATAACCAGAGAGTATATAAACTCAGCAAAAAAAGAAATGTCCCTTTTTCAGGACCTTGTCTTTCAAAGATAATTCGTAAAAATCCAAATAACTTCACAGATCTTCTTTGTAAAGGGTTTAAATAAACACTGTTTCCCATGCTTGCCTTTCTAGGGAGTTTTTCCTAGCCACCGTGCTTCTACATCTGCATTGCTTGCTGTTTGGGGTTTTAGGCTGGGTTTCTGTACAGCACTTTGAGATATCAGCTGATGTACGAAGGGCTATATAAATAAATTTGATTTGATTTGTTCAATGAACCATAAACCATTGATGAACATGCACTTGTGGAATGGTTGTTAAGACACTAACAGCTTACAGACGGTAGGCAATTAAGGTCACAGTTATGGAAACTTAGGACACTAAAGATGCCTTTCTACTGACCCTGAAAAACACCAAAAGAAAGATGTCCAGGGTCCCTGCTCATCTGGGTGAACGTGCCTTAGGCATGCTGCAAGGAGGCATGAGGACTGCAGATGTGGCCAGGGCAATAAATGGCAATGTCCGTACTGTGAGATGCCTAAGACAGCGCTACAGGGAGACAGGACGGACAGCTGATCATCCTCCCAGTGGCAGACCACGTGTAACAACACCTGCACAGGATCGGTACATCCGAACATCACACCTGCGGGACAGGTACAGGATGACAACAACAACTGCCTGAGTTACACCAGGAACGCACAATCCATCAGTGCTCAGACTGTCTGCAATAGGCTGAGAGAGGCTGGACTGAGGGCTTGTAGGCCTGTTGTAAGGCAGGTCCTCACCAGACATCACCGACAACAGTGTCGCCTATGGGCACAAACCCACTGTCGCTGGACTAGACAGGACTGGCAAAAAGTGCTCTTCACTGATGAGTCACGGTTTTGTCTCACCAGGGATGATGGTCGGATTCACGTTTATCATAGAAGGAATGAGCGTTACACCGAGGCCTGTACTCTGGAGCGGGATCGATTTGGAGGTGGAGGGTCCGTCATGGTCTGGGGTGGTGTGTCACAGCATCATCGGACTAAGCTTGTTGTCACTCAGGCAATGTCAATGTGGTGCATTACAGGGAAGACATCCTCCTCCCTCATGTGGTACCCTTCCTGCAGGCTCATCCTGACATTACCCTCCAGCATGACAATGCCACCAGCCATACTGCTCGTTCTGTGCGTGATTTCCTGCAAAGACAGGAATGTCAGTGTTCTGCCATGGCCAGCGAAGAGCCCAGATCTCAATCCCATTGAGCACGTCTGGGACCTGTTGGATCGGAGGGTGAGGGCTAGAGCCATTCCCCACAGAAATGTCCGGGAACTTGCAGGTGCCTTGGTGGAAGAGTGGGGTAACATCTCACAGCAAGAACTGGCAAATCTGGTGCAGTCCATGTGGAGGAGATGCACTGCAGTACTTAATGCAGCTGGTGGCCACACCAGATACTCACTGTTACTTTTGATTTTGACCCCCCCCCCCCCCCCCTTTGTTCAGGGACACATTATTCCATTTCTGTTAGTCACATGTCTGTGGAACTTGTTCAGTTTATGTCTCAGTTGTTGAATCTTGTTATGTTCACTCAAATATTTACACATGTTAAGTTTGCTTAAAATAAATGCAGTTGACAGTGAGAGGACATTTCTTTTTTTGCTGAGTTTAGGTAAAGTTTTCCTCAATACACAAATCTATCCTCACAAAGATATGACTGTCATTTATGGTCCCTGTGGAACTTGGATGTGACACATTCCTGTTCTGAAGTGCACTTTCTTATCCTGTTCGCTCTCTGAATGACCTTGAAAATATCTAAGGGGTCATTGACCCTAACAGGTCAGGAGGCTTGGGTTCAAAATGGCGGTTATGTGGACATCTACAAATCCAGAGTGCTAAAGAGGACAGGGGAAGTGACAACTTAATTCAAAGCCATCAAACTCCTTTCAGTACTATAAAACCTTAGTGAATTTAATAGCATATTATGCTAAAAACAGAAGCTTTCTATAGACTGTTTTGGTGTGAGTATTCTGATGGAATATAGGAGATGGGGGATAATTGAATGTTAGCTGAATAGAAGTTGAATCTTACAAAGATGACTCCATTGAAGATGAACATCATAATCTTGAGAAACCCGGAGCAACACATCTTTGTCGTCTGTTGTTTCCTTCTCCTGAAAAACAAAACAAAACTTCAACAGTGAGTTTAGGAGATGGACTTGGGCATGCAGAATATTCAGTCAGTTACGGTTTCAGGCCGGTGTGTGTGTGTGTGTACATAAAGCTGTAGAGTTGTAACTAGACAGCCAACCTGTCTGGTTACAAGACCACAGGATGTTATACCAGGCTTGTCTGAGTCATTTTTACAATTGCATAGCATCCATTTTAGTTACACATTAACCAGGGAGAAGGAGACGGTTATGGGGCGAAATAAATGCTCTCTAAATTTAGCATTTTATTTGTTTTCACTGAGAAATAAACTGGGTTTGGAGTTGAAATGAACAATCAGAAAAGACAACCACCGAACCAACATTTCCATTTTGTAAAGCTGTGTTGTTTGCCAGCCAAATTCTATGACCTACCAATCACAATGTCGCTTGCTTCCTCATTTCAATTGTCAGTCCAACACCCCTAAAAAACCCTTAGACTGGTAATATGGATTTCACACCTTGCAAGACCTTGCAAGTACCAGTCCATCTCTTTTACTTGAAGTCGGAGCTACTTGGCAGATAACTGTTAATTAATGGGTTCTGGTCATTTGGGACACGCTCAGAGTGGATGTTTTATTACTAGAGGTATTTTACAGGCGTTGGTATTATTGGAACAGTCAAGGAGTCTTATCAGAATCTTCCTGGCAGTCACTGACGTTCAGTAGCATAGAAAACACCTCCATGAGATACAGAGACTTAGCTATCAACCCCCATAATATCTTTATGGTCTGTTTCTTCAGTAGCTTGTTGGCTTTCGTGGGAATTGGAAAAGTGTCACTGGACGAGTCCAAGCCTAGTTGTTTTGGCCAGAGTTGTCTATTGTAGCCTATTATACTTTATTATCATAGCAAAGACTCCACAACACACGCAGACGTATCGTTTTGAATTGTTATGTCAAATCCTGTATTAGTTTATACCCTCTTCTCTAGTAGCTCGCTGGCTTCCCGTGAACTGGAGAAGTGTCACTGGATGAGACCAAGCCTAGTTTTAATTGCCACAATGACCAGGTTGTTCCTTATTGCTGTTTATGCGTCAGTCTTTAGTGTACTTTGACAACTTTAACCAGCTACCCACAGGGCCATAAACGTCCCTGTGACCAGGAAATAACAAGATTGAGAGGCAGAATGTTACCGGACGACATGTTCTTAAAACAAAGGTAAGGGTGAGTTTCCCGGACGAGGATTTACGTCTAGTCCTGGACTAAAAAGCATGTGTCCGTGAAACTGGCCCTAAATGTGACTTATCAACAACACCATCCCAGGAGTCTCAGTTTCCCTCTCGTTACATGACTAATGTATGAGAATGCAGCAGCAGCATCAAAATATTACCACGTCATTAATAAGATGCCATTTGATCTCATGACTGTTAGAGCTTTAATGTGAACTAGTCTTTCATCCACTGGGCAAAGTTCTCCCCTTAGATACAGGGAGGTTCAAACAACAGTAACCTGGTTCATGTTAATAAGTCATTTATTAATCCCAAAAATAATCTCCCTTCTTACAGACAAAAAAATACATATTTTTTTATACAATGTATCAGTTAAATAGAACAATTTCCCTGGATGTATATGATCTGACTTTCTGTTGCAAATTAGATGCAAATGTGACCTGTGTAACAAAATGTATTACATTGAGTATTAGTTTATTTACTGAAGAAAGTACTGGTTTTCATGGGTTTTTTATGTAGCATATCAGACAAGTATGATTATATCATTCAAATTTGTGTATAGTGGATTATTTTAAATGGAGTAGAAGTGAATTGAGTCTCTTACCTGTGCTGAGGTGACGACTGTTGAGGTTTGAGAGGAGTGTTCGTCTCCAACAAGTCTCTATCTGGCCCTTTATCCTCACCCACCCCCACAGGTCTCACAAACACACACGAGGGGAGGGAGTAAGTGACCAACGCACCACTGATTGGTTTCTAGTGTAGGACAACTTCCTGGAGGCTAAAGTCCTACTAGAGGGAACTTTATGACGGAGGTGAAAACACACACACACACTCTATAGGGTGAAAACACACACACACTCTAGAGGGTGAAAACACACACATACCCTCTAGAGGGTGAAAACACACACACACACACTCGAGGGTGAAAACACACACACACTAGAGGGTGAAAACACACACACACACTCGAGGGTGAAAACACACACACTCTAGAGGGTGAAAACACACACACTCTAGAGGGTGAAAACACACACACACTCTAGAAGGTGTAAACACACACACACAAGGGTGAAAACACACACACACTAGAGGGTGAAAACACACACACACTCTAGAGGGTGAAAACACACACACACACACTCGAGGGTGAAAACACACACACACACACACACTTGAGGGTGAAAACACACACACACACTCGAGGGTGAAAACACACACACACACACGAGGGTGAAAACACACACACACTAGAGGGTGAGAGGGTGAAAACACACACACACTCTAGAAGGTGAAAACACACACACACAAGGGTGAAAACACACACACACTAGAGGGTGAAAACACACACACACACACTCTGAAAACACACACAACTAGAGGGTGAAAACACACACACACACTCTAGAGGGTGAAAACACACACACACTCTAGAGGGTGAAAACACACACACACACACTCTAGAAGGTGAAAACACACACACACTCTAGAAGGTGAAAACACACACACACACTAGAGGGTGAAAACACACACACTCTAGAGGGTGAAAACACACACACACTCTAGAGGGTGAAAACACACACACACTCTAGAAGGTGAAAACGCACACAGTCTAGAGGGTGAAAACACACACACACTCTAGAAGGTGAAAACACACACACACTCTAGAAGGTGAAAACACACACACACACACTAGAGGGTGAAAACACACACACTCTAGAGGGTGAAAACAAACACACACACACACACTCTAGGTGAAAACACACACACAGTCTAGAGGGTGAAAACACACACACTCTAGAAGGTGAAAACACACACACAGTCTAGAGGGTGAAAACACACACACTCTAGAAGGTGAAAACACACACACTAGAAGGTGAAAACACACACACTCTAGAAGGTAGTCTAGAGGGTGAAAACACACACACTCTAGAAGGTGAAAACACACACACTCTAGAGGGTGAAAACACACACACTAGAAGGTGAAAACACACACACTCTAGAAGGTGAAAACACACACACTCTAGAAGGTGAAAACACACACACTCTAGAAGGTGAAAACACACACACACTCTAGAGGGTGAAAACACACACACACACTCGAGGGTGAAAACACACACACTCTAGAGGGTGAAAACACACACACACTCTAGAAGGTGAAAACACACACACTCTAGAAGGTGAAAACACACACACAGTCTAGAGGGTGAAAACACACACACTCTAGAAGGTGAAAACACACACACTCTAGAGGGTGAAAACACACACACTCTAGAGGGTGAAAACACACACACACACTCAAGGGTGAAAACACACACACACTAGAGGGTGAAAACACACACACTCTAGAAGGTGAAAACACACACACAGTCTAGAGGGTGAAAACACACACACTCTAGAAGGTGAAAACACACACACTCTAGAGGGTGAAAACACACACACTCTAGAGGGTGAAAACACACACACACACTCGAGGGTGAAAACACACACACTCTAGAGGGTGAAAACACACACACACTCTAGAAGGTGAAAACACACACACTCTAGAAGGTGAAAACACACACACAGTCTAGAGGGTGAAAACACACACACTCTAGAAGGTGAAAACACACACACTCTAGAAGGTGAAAACACACACACTCTAGAAGGTGAAAACACACACACACACTCGAGGGTGAAAACACACACACACACTCGAGGGTGAAAACACACACACTCTAGAGGGTGAAAACACACACACACTCTAGAAGGTGAAAACACACACACTCTAGAAGGTGAAAACACACACACAGTCTAGAGGGTGAAAACACACACACAGTCTAGAGGGTGAAAACACACACACACACTCGAGGGTGAAAACACACACACACACTCGAGGGTGAAAACACAACTATACAGAGCATTCGGAAAGTATTCAGACCCATTTACTTTTTCAGAATGTTGTGACGTTCCAGCCTTATTCTAAAATGGATTCAATAAAACAATTCCCTCAATCTACACACAATACCCCATAATGACTAAGCGAAAACAGGTTTTTAGAAATGCTTGCAAATAAAAAATACCTTGTTTACATAGGTATTCAGCATCTTTGCTATGAGACTCTTGAGCTCAGGTGCATCCGATTTCCATTGATCATCCTTGAGATGTTTTGACAACTTGATTGGAGTTGAACTGTGGTTAATTCAATTGATTGGACATGATTTGGAAAGGCACACCTGTCTATATAAGGTCCCACAGCTGACAGTTCATGTCAGAGCAAACACCAAACCATGATGTAGAAGGAATTGTCCGTAGACGTCAGCCAGAGCCCGGACTTGAACCCGAACAAACATCTCTGGATTGACTTCCCACAGTGGTCTAAGGCACTGCATCTCAGTGCTAGAGGTGTCACTACAGACCCTGGTTTGATCCCGGTCTGTATCACAACCGGCCATGATCGGGAGTCCCATAGGGTGGTGCACAATTGGCCCAGCGTCGTCCGGGTTAGGCCATCATTGTAAATAAGAATGTGTTCTTAGCTGACTTGCCTAGTTAAATGAAGGTTAAAAAATATCAAAATACCTAAAAATAGCTATGCAGCAACGCTCCCCATTCAACCTGACAGAGCTTGAGAGGATCTGCAGAGAAGAATGGGAGAAACTCCCAAAATACAGGTGTGAAAAGCTTGTAGCGTCATACCCAAGAAGACTTGAGGCTGTATTCGCTGCCAAAGGTGCTTCAACAAAGTACTGAGTAAAGGGTCTGAGTACTTATGTAAATATTATTTTCAGTTCCTTTTAATACATTTACGAAAATGTCTAAACCTATTTATGCTTTGTCATTATGGGGTAGCGTGTAGATTGATGAAGGGAAAACAATTTTATAAATTTTATAATAAGTTAATGTAACAAAATGTGGAAAAAGTCAAGGGGTCTGAATACTTTCCGAATACACTGTATGCTGATCTTATGTCACACTGTGCTTCAGGATCTATTGAACCTCAAGAAGACAAGGTATTTCAAACTCCCTTTCATTCAAAGGTATGGTATTGCACTCCCTCAATGTTCACTGCTTGGCTCATCGTTTATTTATAGACCAGGAAGACGTTTGTTATAACCTGCACACGTTGACGTCACTCAGCCAAGTGTTATGACCTGTCGCTAAGTCCAATAAGCACTGCTGTATAAAAAATATCTGCCAACAACCCAAATGGCACCCTATTCCCTATGTGGTGCACTACTTTTGACCAGGGCCTATAGGGAATAGGGTGCCATTTGGGACACAACCAAACCTATCCCTCAACTCTACTCTTACCCCTTTTATGAATGGAACATCTGGGAGAAACATTAGATTATGTCTAAGGTAGACAGACCTACTAGGTCTATGTCAAATGACCACAAACAACAGCAACAAGTAAACTGTATTCATACCTGTGGACTGACATGGGAGTTCATAGCATTCACCTTACAGTATACAGTAATTAGAAGCCGTTTTTACGACAACCATTGAATGAGGAAGTCACATGTTACTAAACAGTTACTGTAATTGATCGTAGGCAAATGAAGATATTTTGGGATGAAAGAAGGAGAGATACACCTGACCGGACTTCATTCAATTGACATTACATTTTTTATTTCATTCATTCGAGGGGATTGAGCAGACAGTCATTGACTGAAATTAATCAAACAAAATCATGCTATGACTTTCACATTTGACCTGAGCACTAAGACATGAACCTATAAAACACAACCAAACCAGACACAAATATAGTAAGTCGTTTTTCCATTCAATGTCTGATGTAGAATCTAATAGCTCATTCAGTTCCAGTAGTTAGTGGGACAGTGCAGGGCAGGAAGGTCCAGCACGGTTGGGGGTCAATTCCTTTTCAATTCAGCCAATGCAGGGAGTAAACTGAAATTCTAAATTCTCCTCAACGCTACTCCATGAGAATAAAAATGGAAGTTCAGTTTCTGAATTGACTGCATTGAAATTGAATTGACCCCCAACATCTAGTTGAGTCAAGAAACTTTGGCAAGTTGGTTGGTTAGTCATTGTTGACCTGACATTTTGGTTTTACAGTGTATAGGCTACAGATGAACATTCCTAAGCAATAGCCTCATAAGCCAGCCCTCTAGACACTCCCTTAGTATAGGGCCTTGAGTTTTTACACCAAGCAGCCAGGAGAAACTCAGGGCCCTACATTGTCATTGACATTAGGCAGACCCACCTGAGCTATTGACACGATTAGTGGGTGCTTCCATTATTGCTGCAGTAACATTCAATATCCACATGGGGGCAGTATGATCAAGACACAATCAAACATATCTGAACTACAGCGCTGAACAACGTTTCTCAGGCTAGGCTTGGGTTGTGGGAAGGTTCCCAGATGAAGTCTCCCTTGGTACAGATCTAGGATCAGCTTACCCTCCCCAATCCTAACCATTAGTGGGGGGAAGGTAAAACTGACCCAAGATCAGCGTCTAGGGGAAACTTCACACTACTCCGAGAAGCTTATCCTATAGCAAAATACATTCCATCAGCTCATTCTAAACAAGAGGACTGATGTGAAATCTGTTGTTAGAAGCAAAGTGAGTGCAAGAGACTGGGGAACCAGTCGGTAATAGGGATAGTAGCAACAATGTTATACAAAACCAAAAGTACATTCACAACGCTAGATTTCTGGCAAGTCAATGAGCGTGTGTGGGAGTGGTTGTGTATTTAATTTTTTCAGTGTGTGTGTGTGTGTACGAGCATGTATACGGTATGTATGTTTAAGGCGTTATCAGCAGGAGCAGCCACCCTTGTCTGGGGGCGTGTCCTGCAGGCTGGGGTCCTTGTGATTGGCCAATGGGCTGGGCTCCCCATTCACGCTCTCGCTCATCTTCTCGCAGATGACGTCGACGAGACGCTCGAACACCTGCTTCACGTTGATGTTGTCTTTGGCACTGGCCTCGAAGAACTGGAACCCTGGAGAAAGAGGGAGGAGAACAGGGAAACAAAGGATTACTAGAAGCAACAAGCCCAGCAAAAGACTTGACTTGTTTTGTATTCTCTGTGAGTGTATATGTTGAAGTATTCATATACAGTATTTGTTTATTTTCTGGGTGTGTACTGTCTATATACCAATGTTAGTCTGTCTTTTAAGGTTGAGAGACAGGAGACAGACGAGTATATAGACTCGTGTGTGTGTGTGTGTGTGTGTGTGTGTGTGCGCGCGCGCGCGCATCTCTGCCACCCTGCTTGTCAGCCAGTCTCTGTCCGTCCTCAGAGAGAGAGAGAGAGAGAGAGAGAGAGAGAGAGAGAGAGAGAGAGAGAGAGAGAGAGAGAGAGAGCGAGCGAGAGGCAGACAGTGTGTGTGTGTGTTCTCTCCTACCCATTTCAGCCAGTCTCTGTCCGTCCTCAGAGAGAGAGCGAGAGGCAGACAGTGTGTGTGTGTGTGTTCTCTCCTACCCAGTTCATCAGCCAGTCTCTGTCCGTCCTCAGAGAGAGAGAGAGCGAGAGGCAGACAGTGTGTGTGTGTGTGTGTGTTCTCTCCTACCCAGTTCATCAGCCAGTCTCTGTCCGTCCTCTGCTGGAACCAGCCTGTCGTCCTCCAGGTCAGCCTTGTTCCCCACCAGGATCACCTGGGCGTTGTCCCACGAGTACGTCTTGATCTGGGTCGCCCTGGAGACCGGACAACAACAATCAATATACGACTTCCATAACATTAGTATGTATCTGTTACTGTATATAACCTCAGAGGTAAATAGTGTTGGAAAACCCTTGCATTCCAGCTGTTTCATGACTCATGATTTTCCAACAACAGGTAAGGGAGAAAGCAGAGCCCCATGGGAGTACTGTACCCACAAGTCCTGTGCGCACACACACACACACACACACAGTTAGTGTGAATGTCTGTGTCAAATTGAATAAACTTTATTGATCCAGAAGGGGATATGACCCACCAGTCCTGCACAGCGTAGAAGGAGTCCTGGTTGGTGATGTCATACATGAGCAGGAAGCCCATGGCTCCTCTGTAGTAGGCTGTGGTGATGGTCCTGTAACGCTCCTGCCCCGCCGTGTCCTGTCACACACACGGTTGTTTTAAAGAGTCAGTACCATTTCGTCTATCCCTCCACTTAAATAAATACACACAGCACAGCTTAAATGGACCCCCCCAGTTTCAAAACACAATAGGCCTGGTCTTACTGCAACAACATACAGCTGAGTAGCCGCCATGGTTCACCTAGCATACAGAAACACTGTCAACCAACACGCCGTCGGCCCTGCAGCCCACGCGCCGTCGGCCCTGCAGCCCACGCTGCATCACACATTATGACCTCATTGACTTGAAAACAGGGTATTTCTATGGGGGTTCACATTGCCCCAGCCCAGCAAAAGCCATGAGGGCCATCCATCATACAGACACAATGGTGCCATACCTTATGTGAGTAGTGGGGGAGTATTAGGGGTTAACTGGTTAACTGTAGCCTACTCAGCACAAGGAAAGAAGACAATGATTAACTCATAAGCACAGCATAGCGGAGGGAAATCCATGTCAAGACAGCCCTCATGTTTCCACACCCTCTATGTACACCAGGATACAATGGCACCACTGCAGAATACCGTAAACCCGGTCTGACTAACAGAACCCACAACTATAGGGCAAGGAGTTATTCCATCCTGAGCAGGAACAACTCTGGGCCCTAGTTATAGTAGCTGTAACTAGGACCTGGAAGTTGTTCCTGGTCAGGCCACTAGCAATAACACCTCAACGAATAATCAATATTACAACTAAGCTAATGTGGATGGTTTATCTAGAAAGCAACATATCAGGAGTCATAAAGATATGACCAGTAGTTTAGTGTAGTGGTGAGTAAGCTACTGTGAGAGAATCTTCTAGGCACCCTTTTCCCTATACCTACATAGTGCACTTCTTTATCAAAAGTAGTCCACTATATAGGTAACAGGGTGCCATTTGGGACGCAGACCCAATCTTCTTCTTGTGAGAACCCTATCCGACAGACGGTAATATTGTAACAGGCATGTATAAATCAAATCAAATGTATTTATATAGCCCTTCGTACATCAGCTGATATCTCAAAGTGCTGTACAGAAACCCAGCCTAAAACCCCAAACAGCAAGCAATGCAGGTGTAGAAGCACGGTGGCTAGGAAAAACTCCCTAGAAAGGCCAAAACCTAGGAAGAAACCTAGAGAGGAACCAGGCTATGTGGGGTGGCCAGTCCTCTTCTGGCTGTGCCGGGTGGAGATTATAACAGAACATGGTCAAGATGTTCAAATGTTCATAAATGACCAGCATGGTCGAATAATAATAAGGCAGAACAGTTGAAACTGGAGCAGCAGCACAGTCAGGTGGACTGGGGACAGCAAGGAGTCATCATGTCAGATATTCCTGGGGCATGGTCCTAGGGCTCAGGTCCTCCGAGAGAGAGAAAGAAAGAGAGAATTAGAGAGAGCATATGTGGGATGGCCAGTCCTCTTCTGGCTGTGCCGGGTGGAGATTATAACAGAACATGGCCAAGATGTTCAAATGTTCATAAATGACCAGCATGGTCGAATAATAATAAGGCAGAACAGTTGAAAGAAACTGGAGCAGCAGCACGGCCAGGTGGACTGGTGACAGCAAGGAGTCATCATGTCAGGTAGTCCTGGGGCATGGTCCTAGGGCTCAGGTCCTCCGAGAGAGAGAAAGAGAGAATTAGAGAACGCACACTTAAATTCACACAGGACACCAAATAGGACAGGAGAAGTACTCCAGATATAACAAACTGACCCTAGCCCCCCGACACATAAACTACTGCAGCATAAATACTGGAGGCTGAGACAGGAGGGGTTAGGAGACACTGTGGCCCCATCCGAGGACACCCCCAGACAGGGCCAAACAGGAAGGATATAACCCCACCCACTTTGCCAAAGCACAGCCCCCACACCACTAGAGGGATATCTTCAACCACCAACTTACCATCCTGAGACAAGGCTGAGTATAGCCCACAAAGACCTCCGCCACGGCACAACCCAAGGGGGGGGGGGGGGGGGGGGGGGGCAACCCAGACAGGATGACCACATCAGTGAATCAACCCACTCAGGTGACGCACCCCCTCCAGGGACAGCATGAGAGAGCCCCAGTAAGCCAGTGACTCAGCCCCATGTATAGGGCGGCAAGTAGCCTAGCAGTCAAGAACGTTGGGCCAGTAACCGAAAGCTTGCTGGTTCGAATCCCTGAGCTGACTAGGTGAAACATGTACTTATCCCTAGTTCCTCCTGCAAGTTGCTCTGGATAGGAGAGTCTGCTAAATGACCCAAATGTACTGGGTGTCAGATTGCACTGTGAGCATATTAGAAAGCAGAGACAGCAGCACAGCCTTCTGCATCTTTTATGAAGTGGACGTCCAGGGATGATATTCAACGTCAAGTGTGGTTAACGTCTGTGTCCAAAATGGCACCCTATTCCCCATATAGTGCACTACATGGGCCCAGGTCAAAAGTAGTGAATGAGGGAATAGGGTGCCATTTCAGATACTTGTACATAATACAGTAAACAGGCACCATGTTTCATGCAACTGTGGGCCCCTCTGATCTGTATAGCTGTTATTTCAGTGGACAAACATCCTGCTCACTCAGCATATCATCAGAGAGAGCAGCCTGCTGGAACTTAAGGGTAAAAAAATAATCTGAGAATGAATGTTGTTATTAGCAAAAACTTCCTTGCCTTCCTCTCTTGTTCTGGCTGGTAAAACAAGCCAGGCGAACATAGCAGGAAAAAAGGCACATTAACAAGCAAGAATGTGAACAAGGATCCGCACACACACCCTCCCTCAAGTTTGACACCCCTTCCCTATAACCTTTGACCCCCTTGCTGCCAGCTCGCTGCCAGCTCTTAGGAAAAAACATGTTTGACCAGATACAGTGCTATTTCTCTGTAGACTTTCAGCATGCTTACATAGAGAAGGGCAACATGCAATGTACTGACACAAATGACTGATAATTGGCTGAAATAAGTTTGTGGTTGTTATTCTGTTTTCAGCGCAGCCTTCGATATTATTGACCATAACCTGTTGTTGAGAAAACGTATGGCTTTTCAACCTCAACTCTGAATCCACGATATGGCAATCTATATAAATATAACTCAGGGGTTTTCTTTAATGGAAGCTTCTCTAATGTCAAACATGTCAGGTGTGGTGTACCGAAGGGCAGCCCTCTACTCTTTTCTATTTTTTACTACTGACCTGTACTGGCACTGAACAAAGCCTGTGTGTCCATGTATGCTGATGATTCAACCATATACAGTGAGGGAAAAAAAGTATTTGAACCCCTACTGATTTTGTATGTTTGCCCACTGACAAAGAAATGATCAGTCTGTAAATTTAATGGTAGGTTTATTTGAACAGTGAGAGACAGAATAACAACACAAATATCCAGAAAAATATGTCAAAAATGTTAGAAATTGATTTGCATTTTAATAAGGGAAATAAGTATTTGACCCCCTCTCAATCAGAAAGATTTCTGGCTCCCAGGTGTCTTTTATACAGGTAACGAGCTGAGATCAGGAACACACTCTTAAAGGGAGTGCTCCTAATCTCAGTTTGTTACCTGTATAAAAGACACCTGTCCACAGAAGCAATTAATCAATCAGATTCCAAACTCTCCACCAGACCAAAGAGCTCTCCAAGGATGTCAGGGACAAGATTGTAGATCTACACAAGGCTGGAAGGTCGCAAGGTCCCCCTGCTCAAGAAAGCACATATACATGCCCGTCTGAAGTTTGGAGAGGAGTGGGACAAAATCCCTCCTGAGATGTGTGCAAACCTGGTGGCCAACTACAAGAAACGTCTGACCTCTGATTGCCAACAAGGGTTTTGCAGAGGGGTCAAATACTTATTTCCCTCATTAAAATGCAAATCAATGTATAACATTTTTGAAATGCATTTGTCTGGATTTGTTTGTTGTTATTCTGTCTCTCACTGTTCAAATAAACCTACCAATAAAATTATAGACTGATCGTTTCTTTGTCAGTGGGCAAACGTACAAAATCAGCAGGGGATCAAATACTTTTTTCCCTCACTGTACATGTCAGCAACCACAGCTAATAGAGTCACAGAAAGCCTTATAGAGTGGCAGTCTGTTTTGGAATGGATAGCCAGTAATAAACTGGTCCTGAACATCTCTAAAACTAAGAGCATTGTATTTGGTACAAATCCTTCCCTAAGTCCTAGACCTCAGCTGAATCTGGTAATGCATGGTGTGGCTGTTGAACAAGTTGAAGAGACAAAATTACTTGGCGCTACCTTAGATGGTAAACTGTCATGGTCAAAACATCTAGATTCAATGGTTGTAAAGATGGGGAGAGGTCTGTCCGTAATAAAGAGATTCTCTGCTTTTTTGACACCACACTGCAAGTCCTGCAGGCTCTAGTTTTATCTTATCTTGATTATTGTCCAGTCATGGTCAAGTGCTGCAAAGAAAGACCTAGTTAAAGTGCAGCTGGCCCAGAACAGAGCGGTACGTCTTGCTTGTCATTGTAGTCAGAGGGCTGATATAAATACGATCCAGCCAGTCTCTCTGGGCTGAGAGTTGAGGAGAGACTGCCTGCATCACTTCGTGTTTTTATAAGAACCATCAATGTGTTGGACATTCCAAATAGTTTGCCTAGTCTGCTGACACACAACACTGACACACACTTACCCCAGAAGACATGCCACCAGGGGTCTTTTCACAGTCCCAAGGTCCAGAATAAATTCAAGAAAACGTACAGTATTATACAGAGCCAAGAGTGCATGGAACTCCTCTCTCATATAGCGCAAATGAACAGCAAACCTGGTTTCAAAAAACAAAACTGCCTCTCCCCCATGTGCCCTACTGGTTGTGCGCACGTACCGACATGTGCCCTACTGGTTGTGCGCACGTACCGACATGTGCCCTACTGGTTGTGCGCACGTACCGACATGTGCCCTACTGGTTGTGCGCACGTACCGACATGTGCCCTACTGGTTGTGCGCACGTACCGACATGTGCCCTACTGGTTGTGCGCACGTACCGACATGTGCCCTACTGGTTGTGCGCACGTACCGACATGTGCCCTACTGGTTGTGCGCACGTACCGACATGTGCCCTACTGGTTGTGCGCACGTACCGACATGTGCCCTACTGGTTGTGCGCACGTACCGACATGTGCCCTACTGGTTGTGCGCACGTACCGACATGTGCCCTACTGGTTGTGCGCACGTACCGACATGTGCCCTACTGGTTGTGCGCACGTACCGACATGTGCCCTACTGGTTGTGCGCACGTACCGACATGTGCCCTACTGGTTGTGCGCACGTACCGACATGTGCCCTACTGGTTGTGCGCACGTACCGACATGTGCCCTACTGGTTGTGCGCACGTACCGACATGTGCCCTACTGGTTGTGCGCACGTACCGACATGTGCCCTACTGGTTGTGCGCACGTACCGACATGTGCCCTACTGGTTGTGCGCACGTACCGACATGTGCCCTACTGGTTGTGCGCACGTACCGACATGTGCCCTACTGGTTGTGCGCACGTACCGACATGTGCCCTACTGGTTGTGCGCACGTACCGACATGTGCCCTACTGGTTGTGCGCACGTACCGACATGTGCCCTACTTGTTGTGCGCATGTCCTGACATGTGCCCTACTGGTTGTGCGCACGTACTGACATGTCTGTGGAACTGACAGATGCACACACACTACATGTTCATGTTTTTAAATGTATATATTTTGTAAAGTATTGTCTTTTCCCAGTAAGACTAGCTGTCGCCATTGGCGTCGGCTAACGGGGATCCTAATGAATCAAAATCAAACCCCATCTTACCCAGATCTGTAGCTTGACCCTCTTCTCGTTGCGGTAGACCGTCTTAACCTTGAAGTCGATGCCCACGGTGGAGACGAAGGCCGAGGTAAAGGAGTCGTCAGCGTAGCGGAACAGGAAGCTGGTCTTCCCCACGCTGCTGTTGCCGATGATCAGCAGCTTGAACATGTAGTCAAAGTTCTGGTCCGCGGCATCCTTCTGGGCCTGGGTCTGCTGCTGGCCGGCACCGGGGTCGCTCGCCAGCGCCATCTAGGAGCGGAGAGGAGGAGACAGTTGAAGCAGTGCAACTCCTAGACCAGGGGTGCGTTCAGTACGACACACACTGTTATAACGGAAATGGTCCTGTAACGAACGACCAGTTAAAGAACGTTATGATTATGGTGACCCAGAGGCCAATTGAGTTGTGCAATTTCAAAATGGTCATATTGTTTGGGCCTCACCCCGCCCACATACAGTTGAAGACGGAAGTTTACATACACTTAGGTTGGAGTCATTAAAACTTGTTTTTCAAACACTCCACAAATTTCTTGTTAACAAACTATAGTTTTGGCAAGTCAGTTAGGACATCTACTTTGTGCATGACAAGCAATTTTCCCAACAATTGTTTACAGACAGATTATTTCATTTATAATTCACTGTATCACAATTCCAGTGGGTTCCAGTACACTAAAGTTGACTGTGCCTTTAAACAGCTTGGAAAATTCCAGAAAATGTTGAGGCTTTAGAAGCTTCTAATAGGCTAATTGACAGAATTTGAGTCAATTGGAGGTGTACCTGTGGATGCATTTCAAGTAGAGGTCGACCGATTATGATTTTTCAACGCCGATACCGATTATTGGAGGACCAAAAAAGCAGATACCGATTAGTTGGCCAATTTTTTATTTATTTGTAATAATGACAACTTAATATAATGACAACTTAATATAACTTACTATAATACATCAATAAAATCTAATTAGCCTCAAGTAAATAATGAAACATGTTCAATTTGGTTTAAATAATGCAAAAACAAAGTGTTGGAGAAGAAAGTAAAAGTGCAATATGTGCTATGTAAGAAAGCTAACGTTTCAGTTCCTTGCTCAGAACATGAGAACATATGAAAGCTGGTGGTTCCTTTTAATATGAGACTTCAATATTCCCAGGTAAGAAGTTTTAGGTTGTAGTTATTATAGGAATTATAGGACTATTTCCCTCTATACCATTTGTATTTCTAAGAATATTTTTGCATTGCCTGCGCCACGGTTCCAGCTGAAGGGGGGGGGGGGTGGCGTTCCCTGAGAGGGACGCCTCGCTTTAACAAGTTCCTTTGACTATTGGATGTTCTTATAGGCACTTTAGTATTGCCAGTGTAACAGTATAGCTTCTGTCCCTCTCCTCGCTCCTCCCTGGGCTCGAACCAGGAACACAACGACAACAGCCACCCTCGAAGCAGCATTACCCATGAGGAAGGGAAACAACTACTAGAAGACTTAGAGCAAGTGACGTTTGAAACGCTATTAGCGCGTGCTAACTAGCTAGCCATTTCACTTCGGTTACACCAGCCTCATATCGGGAGTTGATAGGCTTGAAGTCATAAACAGTGCAACGCACAACGAAGAACTGCTGGCAAAATGCACGAAAGTGCTGTTTGAATGAATGTTTACGCGCCTGCTTCTGCCTACCACCGTTCAGTCAGATACTTACATACTTGTATGCTCAGTCACATTATATGCAATGCAGGACACGCTAGATAATATCTAGTAATATCATCAACCATGTGTAGTTAACTGGTGATTATGATTGATTGTTTTTTATAAGATAAGTTTAATGCTAGCTAGCAACTTACCTTGGCTTACTGCATTCGTGTAACAGGCAATGAGCGAGAGGCAGGTCGTTATTGCGTTGGACGAGTTAACTGTAAGGTTGCAAGATTGAATTCCCCCGTGCTGACAAGGTGAAAATCTGTCGTTCTGCCCCTGAACGAGGCAGTTAACCGTTCCTAGGCCATCATTGAGTAAGTAAGAATGTGTTCTTAAACTGACTTGCCTAGTTAAAAGGTATAAAAATATATTTTAAAAAATATATATATTTTTTGTTTTGTTTTAAATCGGCGCCCAAAAATACCGATTTCCGATTGTTATGAAAACTTGAAATCGGACCTAAATAAATCGGCCATCCCGATTAAAATCGGTCAACCTCTAATTTCAAGGCGTACCTTCAAACTCAGTGCCTCTTTTCTTAACATCATGGGAAAATCAAAAGAAATCAGCCAACACCAAAAAATTATAGGCCTCCACAAGTCTTGTTCATCCTTGGGAGCAATTTCCAAATGCCTGAAGGTACCACGTTCATCTGTACAAACAATGGTACGCAAGTATAAACACCATGGGACCACGCAGCCGTCAGGCCGCTCAGGAAGGAGACCCGTTCTGTCTCCTAGAGAGGAACGTACTTTGGTGCGAAAAGTGCAAATCAATCCCAGAACAACAGCAAAGGACCTTGTGAAAATGCTGGAGGAAACACGTACAAAAGTATCTATATGCACAGTAAATCGAGTCCACAGCTCGAGCTCAGTGAGGTTGGATGGAGAGCATTTGTGAACAGCAGTTTTCAGTTCTTTCCACAGATTCTCGATTGGATTCAGGTCTGGACTTTGACTTGGCCATTCTAACACCTGGATATGTTTATTTTTGAACCATTCCATTGTAGATTTTGCTTTATGTTTTGGATCATTGTCTTGTTGGAAGACAAATCTCCGTCCCAGTCTCAGGTCTTTTGCAGACTCCATCAGGTTTTCTTCCAGAATGGTCCTGTATTTGGCTCCATCCATCTTCCCATCAATTTTAACCATCTTCCCTGTCCCTGCTGAAGAAAAGCAGGCCCAAACCATGATGCTGCCACCACCATGTTTGACAGTGGGGATGGTGTGTTCAGCTGTGTTGCTTTTATGCCAAACATAACGTTTTGCATTGTTGCCAAAAAGTTCAATTTTGGTTTCATCTGACCAGAGCACCTTCTTCCACATGTTTGGTGTGTCTCCCAGGTGGCTTGTGGCAAACTTTAAACAACACTTTTTATGGATATCTTTAAGAAATGGCTTTCTTCTTGCCACTCTTCCATAAAGGCCAGATTTGTGCAATATACGACTGATTGTTGTCCTATGGACAGAGTCTCCCACCTCAGCTGTAGATCTCTGCAGTTCATCCAGGGTGATCATGGGCCTCTTGGCTGCATCTCTGATCAGTCTTCTTGTATGAGCTGAAAGTTTAGAGGGACGGCCAGGTCTTGGTAGATTTGCAGTGGTCTGATACTCCTTCCATTTCAATATTATCGCTTGCACAGTGATCCTTGGGATGTTTAAAGCTTGGGAAATATTTTTGTATCCAAATCCGGCTTTAAACTTCTTCACAACAGTATCTCGGACCTGCCTGGTGTGTTCCTTGTTCTTCATGATGCTCTCTGCGCTTTTAACGGACCTCTGAGACTATCACAGTGCAGGTGCATTTATACGGAGACTTGATTACACACAGGTGGATTGTATTTATCATCATTAGTCATTTATATCGATATAACCTGAAAGACCACTCAGCAAGGAAAAAGCCACTGCTCCAAAACCGTCATAAAAAGCCAGACTATGGGGACAAAATTGTACTTTTTGGAGAAATGTCCTCTGGTCTGATAAAACAAAAATAGAACTGTTTGGCCAGAATGACCATCGTTATGTTTGGAGGAAAAAGGGGGAGGCTTGCAACCTGAAGAACACCATCCCAATCGTGAAGCACGGGGGTGGCCGCATCATGTTGTGGGGGTGCTTTGCTGCAGGAGGGACTGGTGCACTTCATAAAATAGATGGCATCATGAGGAAAGACAGTCATGTGGATATATTGAAGCAACATCTCAAGACATCAGTCAGTGAAGTTAAAGCTTGGCCACAAATGGGTCTTCCAAATGGACAATGACCCCAAGCATACTTCCAAAGTTGTGGCAAAATGGCTTAAGGACAAGAAAGTCAAGGTATTGGAGTGGCCATCACAAAGCCCTGACCTCAATCCTATAGAACATTTGTGGGCAGAACTGAAAAAGTGTGTGCGAGCAAGGAGGCCTACAAACCTGACTCAGTTACACCAGCTCTGTCAGGAGGAATGGGCCAAAATTTACCCAACGTATTGTGGGAAGCTTGTGGAAGGCCGGAACGTTTGACCCAAGTTAAACAATTTAAAGGCAATACTACCAAATACTAATTGAGTGTATGTCAACTTTTGACCCACTGGGAATGTGATGAAAGAAATAAAAGCTTAAATAAATCATTCTCTCTACTATTATTGTGACATTTCCCATTCTTAAAATAAAGTGGTGATCCTAACTGACCTAAGACAGAATTTTTATTAGAATTAAATGTCAGGAATTGTGAAAAACTGAGTTTAAATGCATCTGGCTACGGTGTAAGTAAACTTCTGACATCAACTGTACTTTATAAAACTATTCAATATTTGATCAGTCATTGGACCGGACTATGTGATGATCAGGGTGAATTTACGACAATGTTGTGAGTCAGCAGGTTCCCTCCATAACTCTCGCTAGCCCTCTCTATTTTCCTGCATCGCGAATGAAAGCCAGAGTACACCCCCCCCCCCCCCGTCGCTATAGTCCTGTCCTGCAGTATGAATAAAAAGCCAAGGGTAATTCCACAGTAAAATGTATGCCAAACAAAAACCATTGATTTCAAAGTTGAACAAACCATACAACTCTGTGCACAAGGACTACTTTTAATAATAGAAGACAAAAACACATTCACTGGAAGAACTGTGCAGATGCAAAGTGTGGTAACAGAATAGTTTGTGTCCACGTTTTCTAAAAAACATCTGCTCTAAATAAAGATTCAACAATGTCTGCAGAAAGAATGGCGTGTCACCGATAACATGACACATTGACTTGAGGAGTCTACTTACTACCCGGTAACAGAATTTCATCATGGGTCTCTGATATGTACTACACAGAAATGGATAATCATGGATATGAACGTCATTCTCTTCATGGTGATGTATCTTAGGTATAAATATGAACTATCCTCCTTGGGTATTATTCTACACACATGGCTATTATTTTAATGGGCTCTGTCCCCAAACAGCAGCAAATTTGATTGGTCGGGACCAAATCAGAACCAATCACAGACGCCTAAGTTTCACAAGTTTGGACATCAA
This sequence comes from Oncorhynchus clarkii lewisi, assembly GCF_045791955.1. NCBI lineage: Eukaryota > Metazoa > Chordata > Actinopteri > Salmoniformes > Salmonidae > Oncorhynchus > Oncorhynchus clarkii. Next base: position 14,586,487 of record NC_092159.1, read on the forward strand.
AGTAAAGCACAGCAGACCAGTAGAGTAGAGTAGAGTTCAGCAGAAGAGTAAAGTACAGTACATTAGTGTACTCAACTCTAGTCTGATCTACTCTATTTCTTCACTGTACCAAACTCTACTTTTCTTTACTGTCCTCTGCTGTGCAAACTTGTGAACCCAACTGTAGTTTGTGAATACTATGATTTCCCCCATTGTAGCCAATTCCAGATTTGGTAATGGATTTGAGTTTCACAAACAAAATTGCTATCAGTAAAAATACTAATTGATGGCTATACCTTCATTTGTAACTTTTGTGAACATTATCCTCCCTCCTAATGAGGGAGAGACATTAGAAAATATCTTAAAGATATGTGGGTTTTTGTTAACAGAATTAAGGCAAAGGGAAATGTTTCTTAAACTTAAAAAGTTCACTAAATATACACTGAACAAAAATCTAAACGCAAAATGTAGTGTTGGTCCCTGAAATAAATTATCCAAGAAAATTGTTCAAACACACAAAAAGCTTATTTCTCTCAAATGTAGTGCACAAATATGTTTACATCCCTGTTCGTGAGCATGTTTCCTTTGCCAAGATAATCCATCCACCTGACAGCTGTGGCAAATCAAAAAGCTGATTACGGCATGATCATTACACAGGTGCACCTTGTGCTGGGGACAATAAAATGGTCACTAAAATGTGCAGTGGTGTCACAACACAATGCCACAGATGTCACAAGTTGAGGGGGCGTGCAATTGGCATGCTGACTGCAGGAATATCCACCAGATGTGTTGCCAGAGAATTGAATGTTAATTTCTCTACCATAAGCCACCTCCAACGTACTCTTTGAGAATTTGTCAGTACATCCAACCGGCAAACCACATGTATGACGTCGTGTGGGCGAGCAGTTTGCTGATCTCAACGTTGTAAACAGAGTGCCATTTTATTTTACCAAGCAGGTCAGTTAAGAACAAATTCTTACTTCAATGACGGCCTAGGAACAGTGGGTTAACTGTCTTGTTCAGGGGCAGGATGACAGATTTTTACCTTGTCAGCTTGGGGATTCGATCTTGCAACCTTTCTGTTACTAGTCCAATGCTCTAACCACTAGGCTACCTGCCGCCCATTATGATACGGACAGGCATAAGCTACGGACAATGAACACAATTGCATTTTATTGATGGCAATTTGAATACACAGAGATACTGTGACGAGATCCTGAGGCCCATTGTCGTGCTTCACTGTAGCTTCCTTCACCGTATTCGATCTACAAACACAGCCTATTAGCCATACAATTAGCTGCTACACATTAACTCAGCACCGGGATTAAAAAACATTTATTACATACTGAGGGATCTGTTAGCAGAAGAAGTATTTTGTTAACAAAAGGTAAACAAATGTTTGCTTTACAGAACCATCTTTTTTTTGTGTAGTTTTACAGAACATTTCCTGCAATTCTAAACATTTTTGCTATGGGGTGGAGATACATTGTCACTGTTTTAAAGCAAATTGTCTGAAATTTTACCATTACTTTTTTTTGCCATGACTTATGCAAGGTTAATATGAAAGTAGTGAAAGTGACGAACAAAATCAATGGTTGCCCCCTGGAGGTCAGGAGCCCGGGGCATGCACCCGGTCGGTAGTTCGGCCATGATTACGACAAGTTTAGATAGCTGGCTAGACTAACTAGACTAATTTACCAATCTACATTTTGTTTTACAAACATGAGTTAATTGAGTGACTGTCAGTGAGGGGAAAAAGGAAATCTGCAGCAACCAAGTTTGGAAATGGCACTTTTTGTATTCTATTATTCTGACTCTCAACAATATGTAAAGACGCCGACTGAATTCCAAAAAACATTTCACATAAAGAGCCGGACCTCGGTGTCCTCACGGCCATGTATATGCCTCAACTTCTCAAAAATATAGACTGATTCGGAACCCAATTTGACATGCTCCTATAAACTTCACATGTTGATGCTCATGGGTCCTTTTACATGGAAATGACCCCAGAATGTCCACTTCTTCTCCCTCTAGCTCTCCTCCATCTCTCTGTCTCTCCTGGCCTGGAGCATATGAGGGACACTGAGCTGAGCAGTGCTCTTTGCCTGATTAAGACCGTTTCCTTGGCAACCAGCTCAGCACAAACCATCCAGGGCCATAAAAACTAATCTGGCCAACAAAAACTAAGCATTACAGAGACCCAACAGACACACACACTGAATACAGTAACACGACTAGAAGAAACCAGTGCATGTTACTGTTGCCAAAATAGCACTTAGATCTCAATTCTGACTGCATTCATGTTGGTCATGTTGGCATCTATGTTTGTGGCTTTTACGGGGAGAATTGACCCATATCAACACATTCAATTTCAATGTAGGCCTTTTTATCAATCATAAAACCACAGGTATATTCCCCTCCTTCAAAAGGGACATTCAAAAGCAAAGATACTACACATTTCCCTTTAAAATGGAGGTATATTAAGTAAAAATGACATATTCCACTATTAACAGTTGGGAACATTACAAGTCTATTTCAGTATGTTCCAACCTGAGGCTAGAATCATTATTCTATGTGACAAGGTGTACGTGACGTGACCCAGAGGAAGAGGGACTTGAGTCACAGTGGTGGTAGAAGGCAGGAAGGAGTCAGGACATGATGCAACATTCCACTCACTGTACATAGTGGGCATATCTAAAAATACTACTTTCCCTAGTCTAGAGTGCACTACTTCTGATCAGAACCACATAGCTGGGGTGTGTTTGTTTGTTTATGTGGATGGAAACGGTAAAGGAGGTGACTTGTTTGAGGTGATGGGTGGGACGCTTTTAATTCCTCCCAACCGGATATGATGACCCAAACAATTTATGGTTGTCTGCGGAATGGCACCCTGTTCCAAGTTTATATCCCGAATGGCACCCTATTTCAAGTTGTGCACTAGGGAGTGCCATTTGGGACGCAAACATTACAATCTCATGCATGTACGGCCAATAGACTAGAAGACTAATATACAAATGTAAACCGTTGAACTGCCTGCTCAAAAAGTAAACAGTAAGGCAATAAATTCCCAATTCAAGTTGGCCAACAGCTTTCGTCATTTTATAAATGTATTTAGTTGACGGTAATAGATCTGTACAAATAGGCCTAGTCTACTCTACTTTGATATAGTAGGACTAAAGCATACAAAATAATGAGAATACTGGTTGTAGGCACTTGCTGAAAGATTTTTACATAGAGAAGGCAACAGCTGTCCCAAAACCACACGAGTGGTCCTAGTCTAAACTGATTGTAGCCTTTTGCGGAAAAATATTAAAAACACCCATAACTTTTGAGTTTGACAATCATGAAAGGGATGCATCTCCGGGCTTCCATATGGCCAATATCTCATTGCTGTACAACATGAAAAATAAGAAAAGAACCAAAACACAAAACCTCATAAGAAATTCTCCTGAAAATACTGTCGCGTTCTTTACCTCAAATCCAGTGTGTGAATCGTTTTTTCGTCCACTCCCTCCTCCCGTTCCAACTCGATGTCTTTCTTTCCTCTCGCCTACTGTACGGTACTCCCGGATCTCATGCTCGCTCCTCCGTAGATTTTTGCGATATGGAAGGCTGCGGAAGTTTCCCTATATTAATCCAGTGTCACCGACAGACCGACCCAGAGAACAGCGATGAATCCACGTTCACACAACCTCTGTATGTAGTGTTGCCCGTTTGCTGAACTTCAAAGGTAGTTAACGAGTGCCGTGCGCACAGGGGTGCGCGTTGTGCATTTCAACATTGTTGCTTTTTGATGTATTGTTAGTTTTCTTATTTTCTCTCCCTCTCGTTCAACAACGTTTATATTGTTACAGTTCAGAAGGAATGTATAGTCAACCAGGCAAACAAATACAAGATTCTCCACCTTTTCCTCTACAACAGTTACTGAAATATTGTATTACTAAATATTAAATCGATATAGATGAGAATACATACAGGGATCAGCGTAGTTAAAAGAAAAACCCAATCAGCTTTAGTATCAGCGATAGTGTGATATGTAGGCATATGAGTAGGGTTTCAAAATGCCAGTGTCTTTACCAAAATTCCCCGGTTTTCCACAAATCCTGGTTGGAAATTCCTGGAATTAGGAGGGAATAAGAAATCCTGGAAAACTCCTACCAGGATTTCCTTAAAACCGGGGAATTTGGGGAAAGTTACCAGAATGGCGCAACCCTGTGTATTAGACACATGTTGATATATTTATACCACTAACTAAACCGTGGGAATGTATTTATATCTTATCATGGAGGATACCCAACCCACATTACGGTTTTGATTGAATAGGGCCTTATGTATTACTGAGAAGTTCCAACTAGCACCTGAATGCTGCATCATTCTTCATTCAGCCTTCTGAATGTCCATCCCCACAGCAAAGTGATGAAGGCAGTCTAGCATACTGTACAGTCTAGTTGACACAGAGCAATATGAAAGGTATGGTCTAGCTGACTGGCCTGTACCACCCAGGGCTCTGACTGATCATATAAATAATGCTCCTTCCTGCATGAGAAAAGGAAGTACGCTATAGATCCTGGGCACAAGGCCAAATGGCACCCTACTCATTTAGTGCACTACTTTTGATCCTGTGGTCAAAAGTAGTGCACTATATAGGGAATAAGTTGTCATTTGGGACACAGATTCTGGGGGATTGAGATGCAGGAGGCCTGCCATATTGCAGTAGAGTGGATTTTTAATTTGAGCTGTGTGCTCTGAGAAGCATTACAAATATCTTCTGCGTGACTGCAATGCACCACTTATCTCTCAGTGCAATTGTTCTGACTAGGCATAGTGGTCTGGTTCTTAATGATAAGCCATAGGATGGACTGAGTTAACATGAAGTATTCTCACTATTTCTATCTTTATCTAAATACTGTAATCAAATCTTACTTTAAATATAGCATTTAACATAAGAATTTGTTTTGTATCTTTTAGTTATCCAATATAACATTAAACAAAACAAAAAAACAATTCTAATTACTTTGTATTAAAATATATACAACATTGTGTACAATAACAAAATACCTCAATGTAAACAATGTAAAACTATAAACTTCCAAGTACAAAATATCAAACTACCCATTCTACATCATCCCCACACCAGTCTAAAGCAGTGATTGATCTGTCAAAAATATATTACTTCTACTGAAGTAGGAAACTACAGATGAAAGCCATGTTTCTCTCAGTCTATCTACATGACGAAGAAAGCTGGTTTCTCTGATAAGATGTGGATGAGCAGGTTTATCTGAGACAAATTATACATCATGTACTTGACCAGTACTGCCCAATCCTAATGTACCACACTACACTTATTTAAATACTGTTTTTATTTGGACAGGTTTGTCCCAGATAAGGACCATACACCTTTCTATCCATAATACTAAACTAGCAGGTTTCTCACAAATGGAAAATATAATAAAACATTCTACATAATCACCGTACCAGTTGGTAAACCAAAAGTAACCACTAGCTACTAACCATACAAACATTTCAGCCATGTTTCTCTGTCTCTCTATAGTACTAAACTAGCAGGTTTCTCAGCGATGGACGGCAGGTGTCTCCTAGCCGGGTCATTGACATCCCAGAGCCTCTGGAACTCAGTGATGAAGGGCAGGACTAGATCTGGTTCCTCCGTGACCAGGATGTTCTCCTTGTTGCTCTGGATGGCTGTCAGCGTCCAGTTCAGGGAGCCGGTGATTAGGCGCCGGCAGTCCACCACGGCGAACTTGTGGTGCATGTGGACGGCGCCGGAGTCACACCTCACACAGATGCCTGGGGAATGGAAGGGGAATACACAGGATGAGAGGGGCCATGCTATATTATGAATACAGTCACAGTTGTGGTGCATTGTGGTGGAGTCACACCTCCCACAGAATCAGACCTCACAGAGATTCCAAATAGAGAGAAGCAAAAAGAGAGACAGACAGACAGCTTGTGCCATTCATAATTTGTCTGTCTATGGATGTGGTTCCCAACCTTTTTTTTCTTCTTAAAAAAAAAAAAAAAAAGAAAATGTGGCACACCTTGATGGGATAAATAATTTTGCAGTACATCTAAAATGTCCCAGTTAATGTATTTAGTAGTAATGAACTCAATCTAACTGATCCAAACTGTATTTTTTTAATTAAATAGCGTTTATTTGAACCATTTTCATAGTTCCTTAATAAAAATGATTTATTTGTGTGTACCCAGTGCTTGACTTGGACTGAAATAGGTTCAGGTACTCATTTTGCATGCCGGTACTGTTTCTATTTAGGTGGAGGAGCGCCACAATACTTTGAACATATATTCTATAAAGGGGAACGTGAGCTCAAGCAGTAGAACATTTGAGGTACCAGTACTCAGCTCCTGCCCAAGTCAAGCACTGTATTTAACCCTTTAAGAGCGTCCCGCAAATCCGTGCTAGAAATAAAATATGTATACTAAACAAAAATATAAACGCAACATGTAAAGTGTTGGTCCCATGTTTCGTGAGCTGAAATAAAAGAGCCTTGATATTTTTCATAGGCACAAAAAGCTTATTTCCCAAAAATGTGTGGCACAAATTTGTTTACATTCCTGTTAGTGAGCACTTCTCCTTTGCTACGATAAACCATCCATCTGACAGGCATGACATATGAAGAAGATGATAATCATTACACAGGTGCACCTTGTGCTGAGAACAATAAAAGGCCACTCTAAAATTTTCAGTTTTGTCACAACACAATGCCACAGATGTCTCAAGTTGAGGGAGCGTGCAATTGGCATGCTGACTGCAGGAATGTCCACCAGAGCTGTTGCCAGAGAATGTAATGTTTATTTCTCTACCATAAGCCGCCATTAACATTGTTTTAGAGAATTTGGCAGTACATCCAACCAGCCATACAACAGAAAACTAAGTGTAACTATGCCAGCCCTGGACCTCCCCACATCCAGCTTCTTCACCTGTGGGATCATCTGAGACCAGTCACCCTGACAACTGATGAAACTGTGGGTTTGCACAACCGAAGAATTTCTTCAAAAATTGTCAGAAACCGCTTCAGGGAAACTCATCTGTGTGCTCATCGTCCTCACCAGGGTCTTGACCTGACTGCAGTTTGGCGTCGTAACCAACTTCAGTGGGCAAATGCTCACCGTCGATGGCCACTGGCACGCTGGAGAAGTGTGCTCTTCACGGATGAATCCCGGTTTCAACTGTACGGGGCTGATGGCAGAAAGCCTGTATGGCGTCGTGTGGGCGAGCGGTTTGCTGATGTCAACATTGTGAACAGTGTCCCATGATGGCGCTGGGGTTGTGGTATGGGCAGTCATAAGCTATAGACAACGAACACAATTGCATTTTATTGATGGCACTTTGAAGGCACAGAGATACTGAGGCACATTTTCGTGCCATTCATCTCCCACCAACACCTCATGTTTCAGCATGATAATGCACGGCCCAATGTCGCAAGGATCTGTACACAATTCCTGGATACGGAAAATGTCCCAGTTCTTCCATGGCCTGCATACTCACCAGACGTGTCACTTATTGAGCATGTTTGGGATGCTCTGGATCGACATGTACGACAGGACATTCCAGTTCCCGTTAATATCCAGCAACTTCGCACAGCCATTGAAGAGGAGTGGGACAACATTCCACAGCCCACAATCAATAGACTGATCAACTCTATGTGAAGGAGATGTGTCGCACTGCATGAGGCAAATGGTGGTCACACCAGATACTGACATTTTATTTGATCTATGCCCCTACCTTTCTTTAAGGTACCTGTGACCAACAGATCTGTTGTCCCAGTCATGTGAAATCCATAGATTAGGGCCTAATTTATTTCAGTTAACTGATTTCCTTATATGAACTGTAACTCAGTAAAATCTTTGAAATTGTTGCATGATGCGTTTCTATTTTTGTTCAGTGTAGCTCCGTAAAATATGTCTTTAGTTTTGAACGGGTTGAGCTAGAGACGAGTGGTTTTTCTGCATTGTGTAGGTGAAAGTTGTGCAACCACAGACACAAAGCCATGCTCCATTGGTTTCTATGGCAGAGGCTTTGATACAGCTAGCCCAATCAGATTTGCCTGTGCTAATGGTTCTCATGGGAGAAGTAAATTTGAAACAAAATGACTTTGCTTGTGATGCTCGCCCCTCAAATGATTCAAATATAGCCTAACTACAGCCTGAGCACACAGGACTTGAAACCACAATACAGATGTAACCATGTGCTATTCAATGTATTTATCAGAGCTGCATTGGTGCTCCCAAGTCTAAATTCCATGTGCAAATCCACAGGTTTCTGACTCGTCTGTGCTTGTGCTGGCAAGCCCACTAGGGCCAGACCACGCTTGCAACATATTATATCATCCCTCTGAATGCGTTCCTATTCTCCTAAATGGCATTCTGAATGTGTTCCTATTCTCTATATAGTAGGTCTGCCCAATTCATCGAATTCACATCGAAATATTTCCATATCGCAAGAGATCCATGTCGCATGCAATATTTTTGCATCTCAGCCTTGTGTAGTGTTTGTTTTTACAGTTTACTCTGTGATTTGTCTCCTCTTGCGGCTGCTTCCCACACACACCAAGCTCCGCCCTGTCACTCAAGCGGTGCAGTTCCTCCTCCTCGCCATTAGATTCACTTAGTTCGCATGCTGTTCTGTTAAGTCAACCGATTGTTCCAAACAATAACATTTTGCTTTCCACTTTTCTTCTTAATGTAAATCATTCCATTTCTATGATTCCAACAGTCCGCCCAAGAGTTTGATCTATATCACATGTCAAATAGCAATCACAGTATTTGGTTAAAAACCTGTTTTATTCACAATTAGCTTTTCTGCGCACATCTTGCACTTACACTAGTTCCGACCAAAAAGTAGTGTACTATATAGGGAATAGGGTGCCATTTGAGATGCACACACTATCTATCTATGCATTATGAGCATGGACAGTGTGTAACTGACTACACTGAAGAAGTTGGAGTGCAGAGCAGCATGATAAAACCACATTGTAAATCACATGAATTATGATTAGGCTAGAACCAGGAACCATTTTGGGATCTAGTTATAACTCTCCAGCAATAACTTTATTGACTGAATTGATTGATCAATAAGATCAAGTGACTTCAGACTCTGCATTATTATTATTATATTATTTTTTTAGCTAGGTTTTTTAGCCCATAGATTTTGTTGTAATGTTTGAGTCACATAAAGATTACATGAATACATATTAGAGAAGGCAAAATGTATATAATTGCAGAAAACAAACCTGTAACATTTTCTCCCCGTCAACAAGAGGGGTGTGAACAGTGTGTCATGAACAGTGCTTGTTCCCATAGAAATAGACATGGCGCGTGGGATGTCCCCTAATGCTGGAAGGGGGGGCCTGAGTGAAAAACTTTGGGAACCCCTGGCCCAACCTGATTTGCAGATGAGTGATGTCAGTGCATAGGGGGATTGTACATAGCTAGGTGGTAGATTCCAATAACTGCTTTAGGATTGGGCCTCTGCCATCAGCCTACCTGCTCTGCGGATGGCCCCTATCTGGGAGCCGGTGATGAGGGTGTAGTCCATGTCAGTGAGGATACGGATGGGGATGCCCCTGGTGTGGAGGGCCAGTACGGCCCGGCTCAGGTCCAGGTTGGTGAAGGCGAACACACACAGGTCCAAGGAGGAGGAGGCAGACAGGATGTGGACCAGGAGACGGGTGAAGGAGGTGTTGATGTTGTGGGGTAAAGGACAGGGGCAGGGGCTGGGGTGGATGGGGAGAGGCCGAGAGGAGGGGAAGATGATGGGGACAGGGGAAGATGATGGGGGCAGAGGAGAGGAGGATAAGAGGGAGAGGAAAGGGAGAGAGAAGGAGTTACTGTGGAAGGTGTATCTACTGTATAGTAGTCACTCATTGAGTCATTATTCCTATCCCATAGCAAAACATCTCAAATCAACAGAAAGTCTATCAAAAAACAGCCACATTCTTAGAGACATTGGATAGATATATTATTAATGAATATGATGGTGAGTAGTTAATGTTGACTGTACTGGCATCCCAAGTGGTACCCTAGGGCACTAGTATGCACTACTCGGCCACTACAGGGCCCTGGTAAAAGGTGCCATTTGGAACGCATTCTATTACTTACAATGGTGAGTTAGGAGTGAAGAGACGCTCCGTGCAGGCGACCTCTGTAGGGAAAAAGAAGACTTCTTTCAGGGGCCCTCTGGATATTTTCCGGGGCCAGAGGCGACAGAAGAGCCAGCCCAACCACTCCACACTGAGAGTGAGGGCCACAGCCCCCAGACCCACGATCTTCACCATCTGAACCACTGACATCTGTGGTCAGCGGGAGAAGTTGTCATGAAAATGTTGAATGGAAGCGCTAAATTACATACAGTAGGCCTTCCCACCTTTTCCCCTGCCTTTCAGCTCTTGGTTAGGATTAGCCTAGCTAGGGTGAAGTCTTGACAGCTAATGATAGTTGAGGTCTGTTGGATATGCAAAACAGCCATTAACTTGTGAACGGAGCTCGTTTTCACCAGCTTTATAAGGACAATGACATCGCTAGCAAATAATGGACCACTGCTGCAGCCCGGTGCAGAGGCTATAGTAACTTCAACAGTTAGCCAGCTAAATTAGTTTATTATAACTATCTTATCTCTGCAAGTCTGAGCTACCTTCATGCAGTCGCTATTTTTGTAAGCACAATTTCTCAGTTCATACATGCTGTGTGCTAGAATGAACTCTTATTTTAAACCACTTTAGCTACCTTGACTTTTTTCACCGTCGAGCATCTGTTTTCACGATGGACTTTTAATTGAGTGGACTTCGAAGACGAACGTCGACCAGTGCTCTAGAGCTGTCAATCAATTTAAAAATCGCGGGATATTTTCAACGTTTCCACCAATCAGTGGACAGTTGTTAAAATGGTTGAACATGTATTATTATTGTAATGAATTTAATGAAACAGCAGGGAGCAAGTCTCGAACTCTCGACCTTCTAGCCCGAGGTTCGGCGCGCTATCGACTGTGACGCAAAAGCATGCTCAAACGGCAGAGTCGATTTCCGCGCTTATAAACCCAGGGTCGTTACATTATTTGGTGAAACGTATGATGTAGAAAGATGGGTTGTTTGACAGGGTCAGAGAGGTTGGATGGGGATGATGGGATTAGTGAGATTTGTAGGGAATCATTTTATTGTATTAGAAATGCAGGGTTAGTTAAGAGAATATAGTGGTGTAGATAGGTCGTGAAAGGATTCACACACCTGTACAGTTGGTGTATGTGTATGAACTTATCAGTTGGTTGCGATTCGCCAATAAAACTTAAAGAAGACAAAGAAGAAGATGACGACAGTTGTTCATGTTAACATCCGGTTCTGAAGGCGATCTCAGGAGGAAAAATGGCGGAAGCAGATGTTCTGTTTGAATCAGATGGCGTGTCGAGTGGAGAGGAGAATCATTTGATTACAGTGACGAATGCAAAAGGAAATAAGAGAAGTAAAGTGGTAGTGGAACCTAGTAAATCCAAATCTAGTTCTGAGTATTTTTTGGTTGGAATAGGGGTTTGGGCTCGAAGTTGTTTCCTGGGAGATCCGTTTGAAGTCTCTATTAAAATTGTGGATGCGTTGGATGAGGTGGCGTCGATGAGTGTTATCAATGGTGTTATCTCTGGGGTGGCGCTAGAAGTAAATGCAAAGGATATACATGAAGAATTGGGTCAAGTGGTTGGTGCACAACGACGGACCCGCGTTGAAAGATGGGGTGCGGAAACCCACTCCATCCAGCCATTCTATTGTGTTTATTTTATTTTTATGAAGAGTCTCTCCCTTCTCACGTGTATTTGGGTTATATGGGATTTCCTGCAAGAGCCTTCATGCCCAAACACATGCAGTGTGATAAATATAAATTATTTGGCCAAGTGTATGTGGACGGGAGGTGTATTCTATGCCAGCTGAGCCTAAATGCTGCAATTGTGGTGGTGAACATGCACCCGAATTTCTGAAGTGTCCTGTTAGGGTGAATGAGACGTATGGGCAAGAATAAGGGCTGTCCAGAATGTATCTGGAGGCATTGAGACGAGTGGAAGGAGTGAAGTTGAAAAAGTGATTGTAGTAGTAGAAACAATATGTTCCGTGTTAACAGAGGGATCATGACATTTTGCATATTAAGGTGGACTTTATAGCATTTAGTACTTTGGTTTTCAACTACACAGCACAAACGGAGAGAATAGGCATCTTTGTGTGTTTGCCTGGGCATTTCTGGGACTGTTTGTGTGTTTTGTTTCAATATTCCGTACATTAGGTGGCGGCAATACACCAATAGGTGTAGTTTGCCGTAACTTTAAAGAAGAAGAAGAACTTCCGGTTCTCCTTGCTTGCTTTCTTCGCTAAAAAGCCGGAGTGTGGTCTTAGGAAAGGTAGCTAAACAAATACATGGTTTAATGGAAAAATGATATATTAGAAGCTAGCTTGATTATATATAATGTTGTTCTTTCCATTATTAATAACGAACCATTCGGTTTCATGATACTATACCATCGGCAAGGAAAGATGTTGGAGAGTTGACTGAGTTTATGACAACAACACACGTTGTTGTAGTAGCTAAACTAGCTAGCTACATGCACCTAGCTAGCTAGCAGGATTATATTGTTTACAAAACGTTGAGTTGATTGAACGACTGCGATCCATTCCGTTACAAAATTGCATTATTTGTTTTTGATGTACATTTGCTCCACAGAGTTTAGCCAACTATCTAGCTAACGTTACGGTACACGTGAAGACTACCTAATATGGGTCGCCGCAAGTCCAAGAGAAAGCCCCCCCCAAAGAAGAAGCTTACTGGAAATTTGGACACTCAATTCACCTGTCCGTTCTGCAATCACGAAAAGTCATGTGATGTGAAAATGTAAGTAACAAAGTACAGTATATTAAGTCTATATATACTCCCGTTCAGAAGTTTGGGGTCACTTAGAAATGTTCTTGTTTTTTTAAGGAAAAACATATTTTTTGTCATTTAAAATAACATCAAATTGATCAGAAATACAGTGTAGACATTGTTAATGTCTGATTTTTGTAAACGTCTGATTTTTTTTAAATAGAATATCTACATAGGTGTACAGACGCCCATTATCAGCAACCATCACTCCAATGGCACGTTGTGTTAGCTAATCCAAGTTTTTATAATTTTTAAAGGCTTATTGATCATTGGAAAACCCTTTTATGTTAGCACAGCTGAAAACTGTTGTCCTGATTAAAGAAGCAATATAACCGGCCTTCTTTAGACTTGTTGAGTATATGGAGCATCAGTATTTGTGGGTTCGATTACAGGCTCAAAATGGCTAGAAATAAAGAACTTTCTTCTGAAACTCATCAGTCTAGTCTTGTTCTGAGAAATTAACAAGTTCCACAGACATGTGACTAACAAATGGAATAATGTGTCCAGTCAGTATCTGGTATGGCCACCAGCTGCATTAAGTACTGCAGTGCATCTCCCCCTCATGGACTGCACCAGATGATGCTGTGACATTCCGTCCCAGACCATGACGGACCCCCCACCTCCAAATCGATCCCGCTCCAGAGTACAGGCCTCGGTGTAACGCTCATTCCTTCGATGATAAATGCGAATCCGACCATCACCCCTGGTGAGACAAAACTGTGACTCGTCACTGAAGAGCAGTTTTTGCCAGTCCTGTCTGGTCCAGCGACGGTGGGTTTGTGCCCATAGGTGACATTGTTGCCAGTGATGTCTGGTGAGGACCTGCCTTACAACAGGCCTACAAGCCCTCATTCCAGCCTCTCTCAGCCTATTGCGGACAGTCTGAGCACTGATGGAGGGATTGTGCATTCCTGGTGTAACTTGGGCAGTTGTTCGGCTGTACTGATCCTGTGCAGGTGTTGTTACACGTGGTCTGCCACTGCGAGGACGATCAGCTGTCTGTCCTGTCTCCCTGTAGCGCTGTCTTAGGTGTCTCACAGTACAGACATTGCAATTTATTGCCCTGGCCACATCTGCAGTCCTCATGCCTCCTTGCAGCATGCCTAAGGCACATTCACGCAGATGAGCAGGGACCCTGGACATCTTTCTTTTGGTGTTTTTCAGAGTCGGTAGAAAGGCCTCTTTTAGTGTCCTAAGTTTTCATAACTATGACCTTAATTGCCTACCTTCTGTAAGCTGTTAGTGTCTTAATGACCGTTCCACAGCTGCATGTTCATTAATTGTTTATGGTTCATTGAACAAGCATGGGAAACAGTGTTTAAACCCATTACAATGAAGTTCTGTGAAGTTATTTGGATTTTTACGAATTACCTTTGAAAGGCAGGGTCCTGAAAAGGGGATGTTTCTTTTTTTCTGAGTTTATATATGCATACTTTTCTTTATTTTTTTTTTACAATTTTCTACATTGTAGAATAACAGTGATGACATCAAAACTATGAAATAACACATGGAATCATGTGGTAGCCAAAAATGTGAACAAATCAAAATATATTTTAGATTCTTCAAAGTAGCCACACTTTGCGTTGATGCTTTGCACACTCTTGGCACTTAAACAAATCAAAATATATGAGATTTTTCAAACACTTTTTTGGGGGTACTACATGATTCCATGTGTTATTTCATAGTTTTGATGTCTTCACTATTATTCTACAATGTAGAAAATAGTAAAAATAAGGAAAAAACCCTGGAATGAGTAGGTGTCCAAACTTTTGATTGGTACTATGTAGAGGTCGACCGATTTTATCATTTTTCAATACCGATAATTGGAGGACCCAAAAAAGCCGATACCGATTTAATCGGCCGTTTAAAAATATATATAAATGATTTATTATTATTTTGTAAATATAATTTTTTTAATGTATTTGTAATAATGACAATTGCAACGATACTGAATGAACAGTGAACATTTTATTTTAACTTAATATAATGCATAAATAAAATCAAATTAGTCTCAAATAAATAATGAAACATGCTCAATTTGGTTTAAATAAAACAAAAACACAGTGTTGGAGAAGAAAGTAAAAGTGCAATATGTGCCATGTAAAAAGCTAACGTTTAAGTTCGTTGCTCAGAACCTATGAAAGCTGGTGGTTCAATATTCCCAGTTCTTCAATATTCCCAGTTAAGAAGTTTTAGGTTGTAGTTATTATTAGGAATTATAACGTGTCAACTATTTCTCTCTATACCATTTGTATTTCATATACCTTTGTCTATTGGATGTTCTAATAGGCACTTTAGTATTGCCAGCCTAATCTCAGGAGTGGATAGGCTTGATGTCATAAACAGCGCTGCGATTCAAGTATTGCTAAGAGCTGCTGGCAAATGCAGTGAAGTGCTGAATGAATGCTTACGAGCCTGATGCTGCCTACCACAGCTCAGTCAGACTGCTCTATCAAGTATCAAATCATAAACTTAATTATAGTATAATAAACACATAAATACGAGTCTTTGGTCATTATTATGGTCAAATCCGGAAACTATAATTTCGAAAACAAAACGTTTATTTCAGTGAAATACGAAGCGTTCCGTATTTTATCAGACGGGTGGCAACCATAAGTCTTAATATTGCTGTTACATTGCACAACCTTCAATGTTATGTCATAATTATGTAACATTCTTGCAAATTAGTTCGCAATGAGCCAGGCGGCCCGAACAGTTGCATATACCTTGACTCTGAGTGCAATGAACGCAAGAGAAGTGACACAATTTCCCTAGTTAATATTACCTGCTAACATAATTTAAAAAAAACTAAATATGCAGGTTTAAAAATATATATACTTCTGTGTATTGATTTTAAGAAAGGCATTGATGTTTATGGTTAGGTACATTCGTGCAACGATTGTGCTTTTTTCGTGAGTGCGCTTTTGTTAAATCATCCCCCCGTTTGGCGAAGTTGAAGTAGGCTGTGATTCGATGATAAATTAACAGGCACCGCATTGATTATATGCAACGCAGGGCAAGCTAGTAAACTACACATGGTTGATGATATTACTAGGTTAACTAGTGGTTATGTGAAGATTGATTGTTTTTATAAGAAGTTTAATGCTAGCTAGAAACTTACCTTGGCTACTTGCTGCACTCGCGTAACAGGTGTTCAGCCTGCCACGTTTCCTCGTGCATTGCAATGTAATCAGCCATAATCGTCGTCCAAAAATGCAGATTACACATTTTTATAATAACTTGAAATCGGCCATACCTATTAATCGGTCGACCTCTAGTATAGTGTGTGTGTGTGTGTGTGTATACATTGATGGAAGCTACAATCTATCTGCAATATTAAAGCTGATCTGTTCCCTAAAGAAAAAATAAATAAAGTACAGTATGGCTATCTCCTACATGGCAAATCAAAAGAGAACCATCGCGCTCTTCCAAAGGTTTGACTGGTGCGTAAAACCTATAAATTCAGTGAAGGAAGAGGTGTAATGGGTTAGCACTCAAAAATATGTTGCATAAAGCTTTATTATTCAATGTTTTACATTTTTTTACTGCATCAAGGATAGCATACACAGATGTTACCTCCCAAATGGCACCCTATTCCATACGTACTTTGACCAGAACCCTATGTGCCCTGGTCAAAAGCACACTACGTGACCATAAGTATGTGGACACCTGCTTGTCGAACAACACATTCCAAAATCAATGGGCATTAATATGGAGTTGGTCCACTCCTTTTCTGCTATAACAGCCTACACTCTTTTAAAAAGGCTTTCCACTAGATGTTGGAGCATTGCTGTGGGGCCTGGCTTGCTCGGTTTCCAAATAATCCTTAAGGTGTTCGATGGGGTTGAGGTCAGGGCTTTGTGCAGGCCAGTCAAGTTCTTCCACACTCATCTCGACAAACCATTTCTGTATGGACCACTCTGTGCATGGGGGCATTGTCATGCTGAAACAGGAAAGGGCTTTCCCTAAACTGTTGCCACAAAGTTGGAAGCACAGAATCGTCTAGACTGTCATTGTATTCCGTAGCATTAAGATTTCCCTTCACTGGAATTAAGGGGCCTAGCACAAACCATTGGAAAAACAGCCCCAGACTATTCTTCCTCCACCAAACGTTACATTTAGCACTATGCATTGGGGCAGGTAGCGTTCTCCTGACATCCACCAAACCCAGATTAGCCTGTTGGACTGCAGACGGTGAAGCATGATTCATCACCCTAGAGAACGTGTTTCCACTGCTCCAGATTCCCAATTGCGGCGTGCTTTACACCACTCCAGCCGACACTTGGCATTGCACATGGTGATCTTAGGCTTCTGTGTGGCTGCTCGGCAAGGGAAACATTTCGTGAAGCTCCCGACAAAAAGTTATTATGCTGACTCGATAGTGAGTGTTGCAACCGAGGACATATGGGTTTTACGCGCTTCAGCACTCGGTGGTCCCGTTCTGTGAACTTGTGTGACCTACCACTTCGCGGCAGAGCTGTTGTTGCTCCTAGATGTTTCCACTTCACATTAACAACACTTACAGTTGACCAGGGCAGCTCATGCAGGGCAGAATTTAGACAAACTGACTTGTTGGAAAGGTGGAATCTTATGACGGTGCCATCTTTAAAGTCACTGAGCTCTTCAGTAAGGCCATTCTACTGCCACTGTTTGTCTATGGAATTTTATACACCTGTCAGTGACGGGTGTGGCTGAAATAGCCAAATCTCCTAATTTGAAGGGATATCCACATACTTGTGTGTAATGTTATATATTTTAGTGTAGTGTATTTTAGTCTAGGAGGTAGTGCACCTCAGGCTGTAGCTCTGACATTTTAATGATGCAACTATTTATTAATACTTTTCTGTATTGCCAACAGGGAAAGGACCAGAAATACTGGGATAATATCATGCACAGTTTGCCTGGAGGAGTTCCAAACCCCCATTACCTGTATCCTTTGAAGTCTATTGAACTCACACAACAGCTATTGTTCTCATAATCACATTGAGTATGTTTACATGCACACTAATAATTTGATATTAAACTGCAGAACGACAGATGTTTACCTTGTCAGCTCGGGGATTCGATCTTGCAACCTTTGGGTTACTAGTCCAACGCTCTAACCACTAGGCTACCTGCCACCCCATATGTAGTTTTTATAAAAACTCTTCTTCATTTTGTACATGACAAAGTACCCCGACGGTGTTGGATTCACAGACCTCCACGGACAAGGAGGGTGAAAAGATATTTATTATAATAAAAGCACTGCATGAATCTCTTATTTTGGTTTGAGACCAAATTGGCTTTTATAAACATTTCATTAAATTCTACATCATTTTACATCACTGGAGACGATCAGAGTCTTTTGTTAATACCACAACAGAGCAGGACAACACCTGAGCGCATGCTGCAGCACCGGAGACGTTGTGATTTCTATACAGGCTATTTAAACATTTTAAAAAGAAGGATAGTTTAAGTTTGGAACAGTACTAAAGTTGTCTATCAACTGTAAATATTCAGCACAACTGAACTAGTCACTACAGAAGTATGGCCTATATGCATTTGTAAACTATTCATTTGGGAAACTATCATTTTCAAATATATTCTATTTTATTCCAAGATATTGTTACAAAATAGATGTGTGTAGACTGTGATTAGGGCATGGGAGTATAAGTTAAATTAACAGGCTAGAGTTTCATAGCTCACCGCATGATCCTTAAACTAAAGACCAGCCAAACTCATGTTTCTAAACGTGAATTCCAAGGCACTGTAGAATGATTGCATAGCCTAATAAGGCATATTTTGTTTCATAATTTAATTCTAAGTAATAATACAAAAATAATTAATATATATTTATTTATTTCAAGTTAGTATGTTAATAATTTGTTGCGGATCTCCCTCACATTTTTCATATTGAGAACACGGGGCTGCATGGTCAAATTAATTCTGATAGGCCTAAATATGATTTATTTATAATAGTCCCATAACCGATAGAATGACAAACTAAATCAATATGTAGTCTATAGCAGCCTATAGGTAGGTAGCCTAAATGGTGGTATTACTGTATCTTCTAGTTCTTATCTGAAGCTGAGTAGTCCTGTATGTAAGACTCAACAGTGTGCCCGCCTCAGGCACCGCTTTGATGCAAAATAACAAGAAATGTTTATGTTTTAACACCATCTGCTTTCATTTGGTCACAAAACAGTAATTCAAGAAGATCTAAATTCATATTCCCATGAAACTGATTGAGATCAAATGATTGACAGGCAGTCTGAACATTTCACCAGTAAAACGTGAATAATTACCATTCACCATTGACAGTGATAATGGCCTACTTTGAAATGAGGTATGACTAACTTGGTGTTTGAGGGTATTAAACATTTGACATTTTCTTGAGACAAGACGTGTGGGCATATAGGCAGTTTTTAATCAAACTATTATATTAATCTGACTATCCACAATAATCGCATTATAGTGTGCATGTAACCGTACTAGTTGATACGTAATCAATCAGGCTGCAGCAATGGTCATTTCCTAAGGATGTAATGCCCAATTCCAATGGGATTGGCTATTATGATAAGACTGTTTTATAGGTATTTTAACATCAGGAATGCCTACAGCACAGTTAGACTGTAAGTTGCTCTGGATAAGAGCATCTGATAAATGGCTCAAATGTAAGTACACCAATGACTAGACAGTTGCATGCAAGTCACATTTACTCCAATCTCCTGTTGCTAACATTTTCTAGGTTGAGTGTGTATATAAGTTACATGTCCTTACCTTACTCTCTAAGATCTGTCAGAGCCTGTGGATGTGTACAGTGATTGGATAGACGCTTGTGAAGCAGCCAATCAGTAGCCCAGGCTCACCGGGGCGGAAGACCTCACGTTGGAACAGGAAGCTGATTTAGAGGTGGCGCTCGTCTGTTTCTCACCAATCACTGCCAGTCTTCAGCTCAAGATCATGGTCCTGTTCCAGGCCGACTACATTGCAGACGTCGCATTGCATCAACCAATAGTTGCGTGCCACGTCATCAACTGCAGTTGGGCATCATATTGCTGTGTCATGTGGTTAGCTGATATGTGAACCAACTATCCA
Source organism: Oncorhynchus clarkii lewisi (assembly GCF_045791955.1). Classification (NCBI taxonomy): domain Eukaryota; kingdom Metazoa; phylum Chordata; class Actinopteri; order Salmoniformes; family Salmonidae; genus Oncorhynchus; species Oncorhynchus clarkii. Next base: position 14,606,470 of record NC_092159.1, read on the forward strand.
GACGTTGTGAGATCTGGCAGATGCCTACAATGTAGTCAGCCTGGTAAGCAACCTCTGACCTTTACCTCACCGCACATCTCCCACACTAGTGACCTGGCATCCACCGATACTGTATTGCGTAGCCATAGTTCAGTCCAGAGCCCTATATAGATTACGCCCCAAATGGCACCCCATTCCCTATGGAGGGCACTACTTTTGACCTGCTCCCGTAGGGCTCGGGTGGAAAATAGTGCACAATATAGGGAATAGGGTTCCATTTGGGATGTGACCTTAGAGGTATATATGACTCTGGTTAAGTCAACCTATTCCCCTACTCACCGTTTTAATTCATACAGACTTCATTTTAGCGGTCAGTTGTCATGGCTCCTAGCTTACTGGTAGGATTATACAGTTAGTAGCTGCTCTTGGGTTAGTTTTGGTTTTACCACAATTAGTTTTTACTCTCCCCTGTGTACAGAGATACACAATACCACAGTGTACAGCAATACCATAGTGTTGGGTCATTCCATTGGGGTATATTCGGTGTGACTCTGAGTGTGTTTATGCAGAGTAACCTAGTGGGGTGTTCCAGAAAGCAGGATTGTTAAATTAGCCAGCTAACTTTGATATGCAGTTAAATATATCTTTATTTTATATTTAGAAAGCTAAACTTGAATATGGGTTGTTGTTGGTTGTCAAGTCAATTATACCATGACGATTTCAAGTTGGATTTTGTTGGGACTGTTAGCTGGCTAAGTCATTGATCCTGCTTTCTGGAACAGTCTAAACTCTCAAGTGGTTTCTGAAATATTTTCTATGAATATCCCAGGTCCTTTTTCTTAATGTGGAAATGGTTACGGTATCTCCCTGAAGACATGTTGCACCATTCCTTTGTTAGAGACAACGTACTAAAAGGGAGAGGTAGGATGGGACATAAACAGTAGGTCCAAATTAGTATTATTGATCTGATTATTTTAGTTTTTCAAATGATAAGAAAATTGCCAATGATTTGCAATTGGTTGCCCTTTGTGATATTGTAATGAGTTTTATTTTCAATGTGACAAATTAAAAAGTGTTGTATTTTGACATCCACAATGAATGTGTCTGTGTCGACGGTCTGAGAGTTAACCAGCTTATATAGAGCATGTTTCTACTAGAGAGACATGCCGTTTCATTTCCTGATAATAGGCTAGCTAGAGGAAACCGCCAAACGGTACAGTTTACCACTAAAACCTTAACATTTTCCTCGTCATAACTCCGACGTGAGCACCGTGTGTGTATGTATGCCCCAATGCCTTTGTGTGATTGTGTGCGTACCCATGGTTCTCAGCTGTGGATATTGACAATGAGTTATGATCACGATGATGAGTGGTTATCAGTTTGTTCTATCCCTCCATCCCTATCTCAATCTCTCCTCTCATTCAGCATGTGAGGTCAAGTGTCACTCTAGTCTCTTGTTGTCAAGGCTGCCAATAACCCACACAACGGTGCCATGGCAACTGTTTCCAAGGTAACAAGTATTTTGTTTCTAGACACCTGGAGCTGTGCTCACACAACTTGCCATTTTAGTAACTTTTACACATCCACCGTCAACAAGTTGCATAATGTATGTGCATGTAATTGCTGCATTTAAACACAATGCAAATTAGTAAGGAATGTTTACAGGGCATAGAAACAGTTGATGGTGTTATGTACAGTGGTGTTAGGTACAGTGGTGTTAGGTACAGTGGTGTTAGGTACAGTGGTGTTAGGTACAGTGGTGTTAGGTACAGTGGTGTTATGTACAGTGGTGTTAGGTACAGTGGTGTTGGGTACAGTGGTGTTAGGTACAGTGGTGTTGGGTACAGTGGTGTTGGGTACAGTGGTGTTGGGTACAGTGGTGTTGGGTACAGTGGTGTTGGGTACAGTGGTGTTGGGTACAGTGGTGTTGGGTACAGTGGTGTTATGTACAGTGGTGTTATGTACAGTGGTGTTATGTACAGTGGTGTTGGGTACAGTGGTGTTGGGTACAGTGATGTTGGGTACAGTGGTGTTGGGTACAGTGGTGTTATGTACAGTGGTGTTATGTACAGTGGTGTTATGTACAGTGGTGTTATGTACAGTGGTGTTGGGTACAGTGGTGTTAGGTACAGTAGCTTTGTGCTAAAATATTTTTGCGGCGTTTGATCACTTTCATCTCGTGGTATTAACTCGAGTTGCAGAATTGGGATAAAAAGTCTACCTTTTTGGCTTATCTGTCTGGATCCAAATAATGTGGCCACGGCTTTGTTTCATCTGTTAGGAAGAATGACAACAAGTACTGCATGCTGTGTCTAGAGATTGCAGAAGAGGCTTGGGAATGTTCTTAACCACTGCCAAAATGTAGTGGTTTTTCGTGAGCTTTTCAGCTGCCGTGGCATCACCCAGGTGGGTGCTACAAGCTTGGCAATGGAGGAGCGGGTCCTATAGAGGAACTGGCCATCAGAGACGCAGATGTGGTGCACCGATGAAGAGCTCCGGGTCGCTTTGTTTCTCTCTGGCTGTACCATCGATGCCCTGTCTGCTGAAGCTACACTGCTTTCCAATCCAAACGGCCTCAACTCCCAGCCTTTCACCAGAAGCCCAATGGAGACATTCGATGTCCATCTCTACCATCTGAATTTTAATTTAGTTTAGCTTTTTTATGCGCTTTGAGATGAACTGTAATGAAAAGCTCTGCAAGTTAAATTATTATTACAAAACAATGTCAATGACTAAATATACAAGGAAAGCTAACGTTGATTTATTCGAAATACATTAACAATAATAATGTACTAAAATGTATTTCAATACATTTTCCCCCCAACACCTCTAGAGAATGCCAATCTGCAACCATTCATCAGTTAGGGGGTGTATTTATTATGAACCAAACGAAAGCCAACACTCTGAAACATTGAGGGACATACCTGAACTTGTCCAATAAGAAACTCTTGTTTTTGTTACAAAAGTTTAGAGTTTCAAAACATTTTGCTAAAGTGTGCACTAATGAATACACCCAAGCCTTGACAATGTAGTAGCCTGGGTAGACCAGACTGAAGTGTTTCATTGTGAGCGCAGAATTCAGTCTAGTTTAACCGGGGCCAGGCTATCAAAATATTCCCCAGATCCCTTGGTGAGATGGATGTTGGAGTAGAGTGACACAGGTCAATTTGGGCATTTTCACCAGAAGTGGTTTAGGTTAGGATTTGGGGAGGGTGAATTGATCCTAAATCTGTGCCTAAGGGCAACTTCTATCTGGAGCTGAAACGTCAGCCAACAGCAAGTAGTCCTTAAAGTTGTCCCTAGACACTGATCTAAGGTTAGTTTTAGCCTTGGGAGGGAAAGCTGGTCCTAGATCAGTCTACAGTATCTGGTGCTGATATGGTATGTCAGCCACCGCAATGTAGTCCTTAAAGTTGTCCCTAGACACTGATCTAAGGTTAGTTTTATCCTTGGGAGGGAAAGCTGGTCCTAGATCAGTCTACAGTATCTGGTGCTGATATGGTATGTCAGCCACTGTGATGCAAGCCTTAACATGTCTTCATGTGTTACCGTCTCTAGCTGTCGCTGCAGACGTCAAAGTCCCACTCAGTTGTAGCATGTGGTTATGTAAATAGTGATGGGAGAGAGAGGGGGGGAGTCACAGGGTGGTGGTAGTGTTGTCATGGACCAGCACAGGTGAAAATACAAGGTTCCTCTTTATCCCTACACACTTGTCAAGGAGTTGATTGGGCACTATACTATATAGGTGAAAAATGTATATAGGAAGTGAGTGGCCTGTGTCGTCCAGCAGCCGCTGACATGGCATGCATGCCAGAGACAGCGTGGCTTTGAATCCGGCCCACTGCCCTTTGACCCTTCCCCTATCTTTCCTGTCTTTCCAACACTATCTTTTCAATAAAGCGAGAAAAAAAAATAGAAAGGGAATATACCTTGTCCATAAAAAATAGTATTTTTGTTGGAATGATTATAGGTCAATTGTCGATGCAATAGCTTCCACTCGGCTACGCGTATTCTCAAGCAATAACATCGACATCTGTATTATCAACCCAAGAATACCCGTGGTCGAGACGGGAGCACCGGGTATAAACTCCTCCCTCCATCCTGTCTTCTCCCCTCTATCATTCTCTCCTCTTCTTCACCCGTAGAATGACAGATGAGAGGGAGGGAGGGAAGGGGCCGAAGACATCTGTGAAAATGGTGGCCTGGGAAAGAAAAGTGTTGGATTAGAAAACAAACAATAACATGCACTGTACACAAAGAAATACATAAATTGGTGCTTGAAGTGAACTGGTAAACAGTATCAAACAAGCTTTTAACCTACTGTAGCTCTCTCTCTCCCTGCCTGCCTGTCTCATTCTCTCTCTCTCTCGTCCTCTCTCCCCATTTTATTTTCCTCTCTTCCTGCCTCCCTCCCTCCTGCTCTCTACCTCCTCTCTCTGCCTGTCCCATTGCGAATAAGGCAGTCAGCATGACTCAACCACACTCTCACTTTCTAATTAGAGGCAGTGGATGTCAATCAACAGCTGGGAGTAGAAGAGGAAAAAGGGGGGAAGAGGAGAGGGAGAGATTGAATGTATCAGCACCATGGACAGCTCCCTGTGGAGAACTCGGGGCTGGTTTACAAACATCGAGTTTACTCCTCTCTCTCACACACACTCTCTCTACCTCTACTGTTGAATTTAAGGTTTATATCTTGATTGACTGATATTCTCTCTACCAGCCCATCAATCACATGGTGTAACCTGCACCTTGAATAGAGGAAATGAGAGAGAGTCCCACTCTGTCAAAACTCGCACCAACCTTCTTCCTGTCTGTCTACTTCCCCTCATCGTCATTGACAGGAAGTGCCAAAACAAGTCCGACACGTCAAGTATTCTGACACTATATCCCTCATTACCTGGCTTATAGCTTTCTACCTCTCGCTCGCACTCTTTCTCTATCTCCCTCTCTTCCGCTCTCTCTCTCATGTGGTAGACACTAGCAAAGAGGGTGTTTACTGGTAGGCTATGAGAACAGCAAGCTCATCATTAAAGGAGGACATTCCTCCTCTACATTACTGTTGGAACAAAAGCACTGCTGTCAATATGTTGCTGCTGTTTGTCTACAGCATCAGCTCTCCTCCAGGCCCTCTAGCCCCTGATGCTGGAGTCAGAGTCACTATCCTGGAACTTCAGGGATCTCCAGGCCCTATAGCCACTGATGCTGGAGTCAGAGTCACTATCCTCGAACTTCAGGGATCCATTGACAACGTGATCAATCTGTAGCACACGTATTGCATTTTGTTCCTCATAGTTTTTGGCGTCACTTAGTGACAAAGAAAGAGGTGTTTTGTAGAAGAGGCTAAATACACAGTAATGACTATTCCATAAAGACACCTTCTGACCATTGTTAATAGCAGCACCTGTTTTGTCGTCTACGTGAGAGGATTGTGTATTAGGGTTTCTTTGTTTGTAGATACTGTACATCCGGTAGACCAGTTCCTCTAAGTGGAACATACCCTACATTATTCATCTCATATGTATACGTATATACTGTACTCTATATCATCTACTGCATCTTTATGTAATACATGTATCACTAGCCACTTTAACTATGCCACTATGTTTACATACTCATCTCATATGTATATACTGTACTCAATACCATCTACTGTATCTTGCCTATGCCGCTCTGTACCATCACTCATTCATATATCTTTATGTACATATTCTTTATCCCCTTACACTTGTGTCTATAAGGTAGTAGTTTTGGAATTGTTAGCTAGATTACTTGTTGGTTATTACTGCATTGTCGGAACTAGAAGCACAAGCATTTCGCTACACTCGCTTTAACATCTGCTAACCATGTGTATGTGACAAAATAAAATTTGATTTGATTTGATTTAGTAAGCTACTCAGAATAGCAGTGAACTGATTCTTTCAGCCTTATACTGCACACTGTTCATTTCCCCCTCAAGTAACAGACCTTAAAGCAGCCATCAGCAGTAGAAACAGTAACAAAGCTCTTTCCTCGTCCGTTTCTGTAAAAAGCTGAGGGGATGGGTCTGGAGAAATGCAACCACTCTCAAATTCACTGACTTAGCTTTGGATGCAAGGACTGACCATGCAAGGTATCAAAATGATAGTTGTAATCATGTTTTGGGCTCTGATGGGGTACGACAGTTGAACTAAGCTCATGAGGCATTTATTTACAAGTTAAGTTATATTCTTCAAGAATCAATTGGTACATATGACTTTATAAGTAAAATAAATTGATGTAGCAACTGCTGATTTCCCTTTTAATTCTTCCTAAAATAAAGAAATTAAATAACATTCCAAGAACAACAAAATAGCCTAACCAATATAACACAGTAGAATAATATTCTGTGATATTGTTGACAGTTTTGACAGTGCATGTTTATTTTTAATGGGACCTGTCTTTGGTTATCTATTCATCAACATATTACTGCTTCCTTCCATCAATAAACAATGTGTTATTCATCTATACTGAACAAAAATATAAATGTAACATGTAAAGTGTTGGTCCCATGTTTCATGAGCTGAAATAAAAGATCCCGGAATTTTCCCATACCCACAAAAAAGCTTATTTCTTTCTAATCTTGTGCACACATTTGTTTACATCTCTGTTAGTGAGCATTTATCCTTTGCCAAGATAATCCATCCACCTGACAGGTGTGGCATATCAAGAAGCTGATTAATCAGCATGATCATTACACAGGTGCACCTTGTGCTGGGGACAATACTCGGCCACTCTTAAATGTGCAGTTTTGTCACACAACACAATGCCACAGATGTCTACATTTTGAGGGAGCATGCAATTGGCATGCTGACTGTAGGAATGTCCACCAGAGCTGTTGCCAGATAATTTAATGTTAATTTCTCTACCATAAATCGCCTCCAACGTCGTTTTAGATAAATTGGCAGTACCCCCGACCAGCCTCGCAAACGTAGACCACGTGTAACCACGCCAGCCCAGGACCTCTACATCTGGCTTCTTGACCTGCATGATCATCTGAGACCAGGCACCCTGACAGCTGATGAAATTGAGGAGTATTTCTGTCTGTAATCATGCCCATTTGTGGGGAAAAACTCATTCTGATTGGCTGGGCCTGGTTCTACAGCACCTCTGCCCAGTCATGTGAAATCCATGAATTAGGGCCTAATTAATGTATTTAAATTTACTGATTTCCTTATATGAACTGTAACTCAGTAAAATCGTTGAAATTGTTGCATGTTGCGTTTATATTTTTGTTCAGTATAGATTTCGTTTAGAATAGCCAACCAACAAAAATATAAATAAAACTCGATACTAAGCCACTGGTGAATTGTAGCCTAAATGTCGCAACACCCGGCACGAAATGACAGGCTTAATAGCTCATAATAATAAGTGATAAGCTCACCCATCCATCGCACTTCCACCGTTGTCCCAGATCGGATATCTCGAGTCCGTACCACATAGAGTAACCATGTTTTCATAAAAAATATATCAGCGAGAAACGCCCCCCAATTCAATTATCTTTCGCGGTTTGCATGGTTTAGGCGGTAGGGACGTTCCAAAGATCCCAGATAGCACTGATCCGAAAGCTCTGGGATGAACCAACGCTCGTGTCATCTCCCGGTTGATTCTGAACTGCACCCTCTCACTTCTCCGACCCCCATCCTGAAAAAAGAGCACGCCCTCCATCACTCCTAGCTCACACGCTCCTGTAGAAAATGCATAAAACCAAAAGGCCCAGTGGACTTCTTCTTCAAGCTTTTTTCCACTGAACAAGAGTGAGGAAAGTCAAATGATGTCCAACAACGACGTGCGTAGAGGCTAAATGACAGTCGGATGGAAGTTACTGTACAACTCCATATAATGACCATTGTACTAGGTTGCGAAGGGGAATGGTAGCTGTGCCACTTACCTTGGCCCAGAGCGTGTCCAATTTGTGCTCTCTCTGCCTGCCCCTCTCTTGCTCACACACGGTTAATGGCTCCATAATCGTCCGAGGCAGACTATTTGGTAATCAGGCGACTGCAGCAAGGCGAAGACCAATATTTGTAATTTACTACGACAGATAGTAGACTCTCTTTGTATTCTGGGGTTCGGTGGTTTGCATTTGGACTTGATCAACACACACACACACACACACACACACACACACACACACACACACACACACACACACACACACACACACACACACACACACACACACACACACACACACACACACACACACACACACACAGCATTAGCAGAGGAATACTAATGGTCCTGGTTGCATGGTGGTCCAGATAGTATACAGTGTCAAGTGTGTGGGGTCCAGACTCCAGACAGACTGTGACTCCAGGGTCACAGGCATTGTGCCAGGCATACAGAGTGTGAGTCAGGGAGGAGACATCACCATAGCACCAGGAGTCGGAACACACTCATACACACACACACTCTCATTTATAAAACGGGCTAGATGAGTAGACACGTCTGCTTTTCTTTGCCAACCCGATAACTATGACTGCCTCCAAAATGGCACCCTATTCCCTACACAGTGCACTACATTTGACCACAATGGGCTATATACAGTATATAGTAGTGCACTATGTTCAACGTCTAGTTTTGATTTACATTTGGTTGAGTTGTCAACCAACGTGAATTCAACATGAAATCAAAACATTTCACCATGTCATTGGATTTAGGTTGAATGTTGCGTAAAGAAATAGGAAATGCCTTTAAGTTGATGACTGTTTACTAATCCAATCAGTTTTCCACTTTGATTCAACGTTATCACATAGATTGTTTTGGTTGAAATGGTATGGAAACAATGTTGATTCAACGTTATCACATAGATTGTTTTGGTTGAAATGGTATGGAAACAATGTTGATTCAACGTTATCACATAGATTGTTTTGGTTGAAATGGTATGGAAACAATGTTGATTCAACGTTATCACATAGATTGTTTTGGTTGAAATGGTATGGAAACAATGTTGATTCAACGTTATCACATAGATTGTTTTGGTTGAAATGGTATGGAAACAATGTTGATTCAACGTTATCAAATAGATTGTTTTGGTTGAAATGGTATGGAAACAATGTTGATTCAACGTTATCACATAGATTGTTTTGGTTGAAATGGTATGGAAACAATGTTGATTCAACGTTATCACATAGATTGTTTTGGTTGAAATGGTATGGAAACAATGTTGATTCAACGTTATCACATAGATTGTTTTGGTTGAAATGGTATGGAAACAATGTTGATTCAACGTTATCACATAGATTGTTTTGGTTGAAATGGTATGGAAACAATGTTGATTCAACCAGCTTTTGCCCATTTGGTGTCAAGTGTAAATTAGATGGAGAGAACTTCATGAAGAGGGGGAGGAGGGTGGGAGAGACGAGGGGGAGGAGGGTGGGAGAGAGACATGGGAGTAGAGCGAGAGAGAGGGACAGGAGGAGAGGGAGACAGTGTGTGTACGTGAGTGTGTGTATGAGAGAGAGGGAGACAGTGTGTGTACGTGAGTGTGTGTAGGAGAGAGAGGGAGACAGTGTGTGTACGTGAGTGTGTGTAGGAGAGAGAGGGACAGGAGGAGAGGGAGACAGAGTGAGAGAGAAAGAGGGAGACAGTGTGAGAGAGAGAGAGGGAGACAGTGTGTGTACGTGAGTGTGTGTAGGCGAGAGAGAGGGACAGGAGGAGAGGGAGACAGAGTGAGAGAGAGAGAGGGAGACAGTGTGTGTACGTGAGTGTGTGTGGGAGAGAGAGGGAGACAGTGTGTGTACGTGAGTGTGTGTAGGAGAGAGAGAAGCAGGTGCATCACTAATGTCTTTTTAAAAAGGTTACAGCATGGCACTCCTCTTTTCTAATGGGGCTCCGACTGTGCTTGAGAGGCAATTTCCGGAGAAGATGATGGGGCTACGAGAGAGTGCTGGGAGTTCTCAGTGTGTGTGTGTGTGACTTTGTGTGTGATAGAGAGAGAAGATGTGTGTAGATATGCCAGCTTGCATCTGTCTGCATATTTTAAATAATTATTGTAGCTTATCAATTCATTTATTTGAAAAATGCTGTACATAATATCAGCCAGCTGTTCCAAACACCCATTCTCAGCATTTTGTCAAATATCACATTTCCAAATTGAGTCTAAATTCATCAAAAGGAATGCTTAATCACTCAAATCAACTTTTTTTTAAATCAAACTGTGATGCGTGCATTTTCCTCTCAATAAATTACAAGTGAGGTAAATGTCGCCACCATGTGGCAACAGAACACTCTCACAGTTTGAGATTGACGTTCCATGAGTTCGAATGATTTGTTTGGAACCAATTTGTCCAAAATAAACAGCAACATTCGCTCACATGTTTTATTTGAAGAGAAACTGTGCCTTTATTTCTTTAAAGGGGCTAACTGCGATTGCTACATCCATTTTTGGACTTTTAAAATAAGAATATACACCCATTGATTCTTGAAGAATATAACTTATAAATGCCTCACAAGCTTAGTTACATTTCAAACTCCAGCAGAAGCAAAAATATGAGCTTGTTTTAGTCTCCTTTATTTGTAAAAATAAATAAATAAGAAGATGCAATTGTTAACAAATAGCCTCAAAACATGCTTAAAACTATCAGTTTGAATTGGAATTTGAGAGTGAGTTAATTTCTCCAGCCACATCCCTCCGCTATTTACCAAAATACTGGCGGGGAGTTCGCCTGTTGTTGTTGGAACTGCAGATACACCTCTCATTCAGGGAGAAATATGTTCATAGAACACTAGGTGAAACATTGCACCGTACTGGATTGCTTTTCTCTGTGTCCTTACATTTCTTTTTGCTGAATTCTACTAGGAATCTCCACGAGTTAGAGTGGAATCCTTAAAGAAACGATACCTTCAGGGCTTAATCATATAAACATGTAATTAGTGAGAGGAATACGTTTTCTTCCAACAGCGCGGTGAAAATAACAAGAGCTTGTCAACCTTGGTATAACAAAAGGCATTTATTTTTCTGACAAATCTATACAAAATAGAGGATACATCCTAATATGAATACAATATTATGATGAGCACCGTCTTCATGGAGACGGCTTTGTAAGAGGTTCTCAACGAGTCCTCAGAGTGTCTGAAGAACCACTAAGTTATGATGACTGCATAGTTATGGTAGGAGTATATGACAGCCAGGGAACCCTAAAAAAAAAGTTTGGATCACCACATTAACAGTTAGGATGTTGTGTTTCTCTCTCTCTCTCTCTCTCTCTCTCTCTCTCTCTCTCTCTCTCTCTCTCTCTCTCTCTCTCTCTCTCTCTCTCTCTCTCTCTCTTTTCTCTCTCTCTCTCTCACACACACACACACACACACACACACACACACACACACACACACACACACACACACACACACACACACACACACACACACACACACACACACACACACACACACACACACACACACACACTTCAGTCAGTCACCCAAGTTGAGTTAATTGTTGATCACTGACTGTACAGCCTGTGTGTTAACAATGCGTCTGTTATAGAATGTCACTTCATCTCTCTCTCTCTTTATGCTACAATCCAGCTAAAGTTAGATGTTTGCTACTCTTGCTCTTAACAGACAGTTTCAGGATGTTTGACTGATATAACATACAGTATAACATAATCAAACACAACGAGAAACCTATATACCTTTAAGACACGATACACTCTTGTTCCAGTGTTGTAACTTGACTGGAGACAGAATGGGGTAAAGGTGAAAGAGAGAATGAACGAGGGATCTAGATAGAGGGGTGAATAGGGATGAGAGGAGGCACAGTACAGATGTTGACCTGACAAAGACGGGGTTGAAGAGAAGCCTGGACTCCCAAGTGAACATGGTTCCATTTCACTTTTGTTACAACAGATCGATAGTTGCATTTCAAGCTATTTAAGGAGAAGGAGAAGTATGAAAGGGGAAAGTGATGACAATGGGGAGGAAGAGGAAGAGGAGCAGGAGGAAGAGGGCATGGTCTGTGTAAACGGATAGCAGCAAAACTGCCATGCTAAGTGAAAGCGAGAACCACACTGACCTCGCAGCAACATTTCACTTCATAAATATAAAAACGCTAGAAATACATCAACAGGTAAACAAACCACAAAAGTCCACTTCAATAGTGATAATGAATGACAGGTAGCCAGTCCACTTCAATAGTGATAATGAATGACAGGTAGCCAGTCCACTTCAGTAGTGATAATGAATGACAGGTAGCCAGTCCACTTCAGTAGTGATAATGAATGACAGGTAGCCAGTCCACTTCAACAGTGATAATGAACGACAGGTAGCCAGTCCACTTCAACAGTGATAATGAATGACAGGTAGCCAGTCCACTTCAACAGTGATAATGAATGACAGGTAGCCAGTTCACTTCAACAGTGATAATGAATGACAGGTAGCCAGTCCACTTCAGTAGTGATAATGAATGACAGGTAGGTAGCCAGTCCACTTCAGTAGTGATAATGAATGACAGGTAGCCAGTCCACTTCAGTAGTGATAATGAATGACAGGTAGCCAGTCCACTTCAGTAGTGATAATGAACGACAGGTAGCCAGTCCACTTCAGTAGTGATAATGAATGACAGGTAGCCAGTCCACTTCAGTAGTGATAATGAATGACAGGTAGCAGTCCACTTCAGTAGTGATAATGAACGACAGTCCACTTCAACAGTGATAATGAACGACAGTCCACTTCAACAGTGATAATGAACGACAGTCCACTTCAACAGTGATAATGAACGACAGTCCTCTTCAACAGTGATAATGAACGACAGTCCACTTCAACAGTGATAATGAACGACAGTCCACTTCAACAGTGATAATGAACAGGTAGCCAGTCCCCTTCAAAAGTGATAATGAACGACAGGTAGCCAGTCCACTTCAACAGTGATAATGAATGACAGGTAGCCAGTCCACTTCAACAGTGATAATGAATGACAGGTAGCCAGTCCACTTCAACAGTGATAATGAATGACAGGTAGCCAGTCCACTTCAACAGTAGTGATAATGAATGACAGGTAGCCAGTCCACTTCAAGTAGTGATAATGAATGACAGGTAGCCAGTCCACTTCAATAGTGATAATGAATGACAGGTAGCCAGTCCACTTCAACAGTGATAATGAATGACAGGTAGCCAGTCCACTTCAGTAGTGATAATGAATGACAGGTAGCCAGTCCACTTCAGTAGTGATAATGAATGACAGGTAGCCAGTCCACTTCAGTAGTGATAATGAATGACAGGTAGCCAGTCCACTTCAGTAGTGATAATGAATGACAGGTAGCCAGTCCACTTCAACAGTGATAATGAATGACAGGTAGCCAGTCCACTTCAGTAGTGATTATGAATGACAGGTAGCCAGTCCACTTCAGTAGTGATTATGAATGACAGGTAGCCAGTCCACTTCAGTAGTGATAATGAATGACAGGTAGCCAGTCCACTTCAGTAGTGATTATGAATGACAGGTAGCCAGTCCACTTCAGTAGTGATTATGAATGACAGGTAGCCAGTCCACTTCAGTAGTGATTATGAATGACAGGTAGCCAGTCCACTTCAGTAGTGATAATGAATGACAGGTAGCCAGTCCACTTCAGTAGTGATTATGAATGACAGGTAGCCAGTCCACTTCAGTAGTGATAATGAATGACAGGTAGCCAGTCCACTTCAGTAGTGATTATGAATGACAGGTAGCCAGTCCACTTCAGTAGTAATTATGAATGACAGGTAGCCAGTCCACTTCAGTAGTGATAATGAATGACAGGTAGCCAGTCCACTTCAGTAGTAATTATGAATGACAGGTAGCCAGTCCACTTCAGTAGTGATAATGAATGACAGGTAGCCAGTCCACTTCAGTAGTGATAATGAACGACAGGTAGCCAGTCCACTTCAATAGTGATAATGAACGACAGGTAGCCAGTCCACTTCAGTAGTGATAATGAATGACAGGTAGCCAGTCCACTTCAGTAGTAATTATGAATGACAGGTAGCCAGTCCACTTCAGTAGTAATTATGAATGACAGGTAGCCAGTCCACTTCAGTAGTGATAATGAATGACAGGTAGCCAGTCCACTTCAGTAGTGATAATGAACGACAGGTAGCCAGTCCACTTCAATAGTGATAATGAACGACAGGTAGCCAGTCCACTTCAGTAGTGATAATGAATGACAGGTAGCCAGTCCACTTCAGTAGTGATAATGAATGACAGGTAGCCAGTCCACTTCAACAGTGATAATGAATGTATATTTAAAGAAATATATCAAATGTATATTCCAGAATGTAGGAAAGGTATTGGGTGTTAGTAACTGGGCTGTTGCATCGTGACGTCTTGAGGGTTGTTTGAGCTATTAATGTATGTTTTGTAACATTTGTATCCACCTGTATAATAACAGTCATGTAATCACATGTTGTTACAGTATATCCAGTTGAATGTTACTCCTTGTCAGATGAGGGAAAACAACATCACATTACTATAGTGTGAAGCTACAGCAGAGGAGAGACTAGTATTTAACTAAACTAAATATCCCCCAAAACACAAAATACACAACATATACTTAATCATATATAAGCATATAAGCCTCTGGTAGTTAAACTGCGCCATCACCATCATTTGCAAAAGTGCATCTTCTTTCATCACATACAAATATTTAAAATATCTTCTTAACTGTTCTTATTCCTTTGTCCTGGTTATTTTTCCTGAGTTTTACAAACAGCTCCTTTGATTCCATCGTTCAGTCACTGAGGACTTACAGTACCAGTCAAAAGTTTGGACACACCTACTCATTCAAGGGTTTTTCTTTATTTTTACTATTTTCTACATTGTAGAATAATAGTGAAGACATCAACACTATGGAATAACAAATATGGAATCATGTAGTAACCAGAAAAGTTTTAAACAAATTAAAATATATTTTATATTTGAGATTCTTAATGACAGCTTTGCACACTTTTGACATTCTCTCAGCCAGCTTCATGAGGTAGTCACCTGGAATGCATTTCAATGAATAGGTGTGCCTTGTTAAAAGTTAATTTGTGGAATTTCTTTCCTTTTTAATGCGTTTGAGGCGAATCAGTTGTGTTGTGACAAGGTATGGATGGTATACAGAAGATAACCCTATTTGGTAAAATACCAAGTCCATATTATGGCAAGAACAGCTCAAATAAGCAAAGAGAAACGACAGTCCATCATTACTTTAAGACATGAAGGTCAGTCAATCTGGAACATTTCGAGAACTTTGAAAGTTTCTTCAAGTGGAGTCGCAAAAACCACCAAGCGCTGTGATGAAACTTGCTCTCATGAGGACCGCCACAGGAAAGGAAGACCCAGAGTTACCTCTGCTGCAGAGAATAAGTTCATTAGAGTTACCAGCTTCAGAAATGGTAGCCCAAATATATGCTTCACAGAGTTCAAGTAACAGACACATCTCAACATCAACTGTTCAGAGGAGACTGAGTGTATCAGTGCTTCATGGTCGAATTGCTGCAAAGAAACCATTACTAAAGGACACCAATAAGAAGAAGAGACTTGCTTGGGCCAAGAAATATGAGCAATGGACATTAGACCAATTTGTCCTTTGGTCTGATGAGTCCAAATTTGAGATTTTTGATCTCTGCATGTGTGGTTCCCACTGTGAAGCATGGAAGAGATGGTGTGATGGTGTGGGGTGACACTGCTTTGCTGGTGACACTGTCAGTCATTTACTTACAATTCAAGGCACACTTAACCAGCATGGCTACCACAGCATTCTGCAGCGATACGCCATTGCTGATTTTCAACAGCACAATGACCCAACACACCTCCAGGCTGTATAAGGCCTATTTGACCAAGAAGGAGAGTGGTGTAGGGCTAAATCAGATGACCTGGCCTCCACACTCACCTGGCCTCAGCCCAATTGAGATGGTTTGGGATGAGTTGGACCGCAGAGTGAAGGAAAAAGCAGCCAACAAGTGTTCAGCGTATGTGGGAACTCCTTCAAGACTGTTGGAAAAGCATTCCAGGTGAAGCTGGTTGAGAGAATGCCAAGAGTGTGCAAAGCTGTCATCAAGGTAAATGGTGGCTACTTTGAAGAATCTCAAATATAAAATATTAACTTTTTTGGTTGCTACATGATTCCATATGTGTTATTTTATAGTTTTGATGTCTTCACTATTATTCTACAATGTAGAAAATAGTACAAATAAACAAACTTTTGACCGGTACTGTATATTGATCTCATCTTTCCATTGTGTTTTGTTTATTTTTATGCACCGTGCCCCTCTTTCTGTGTCGTTCAACCACTGTTTAGTGTTCTCTGTCTGTACATGAAAGTAGAGTAGAAGAAGACTTCTCTGTCTGTACATGAAAAGTAGAGTAGAAGAAGAAGAAAAAGAGGAGACCCAAAAGGAGAAGTGGAGACAAAACAATAGAACTGTGGCGAAGGGAAAGGTACTGTAATTGCTTCCACAGCTCTTAGTAGTCTTGGCTTTGGTGAGCTTGTATTTGTACACCACTGGGTCATCTTGGGAAAAAATCTAAAGAGTAGAAGTCAAAAAAACAACATTTGATGAACAAGGTCGAGGCAGACAGCGGGAAAGGACGTCATATCCAATCAAATCCGTTTAGCCCGCAGAGGACTTAGCCGGTTACCATGGCCGTGGCCTGGGTCGTCTCCTTGGTGATGGAGGCTAACCACAGATCTAGGATCAGATTCCCCTTACCCCCAACCCTAACCATACAAGGATGACAATATATTTGACCATGTATTAATGGTTAGGGTAAACTTCTACCTACTTCAGGGCCGTATTCATTACTGCACACCGTAGCAAAATGTTTTGCAACGGAAAACGAAAACAAGCCTTTCTTATTGGACAAGTCCAGGTAGTCCCTCCCAGGTAAGGTTGTTTTGAGGTTGGATCTGGGTGATTTAGGTTCTAGGTTCCATGTTCTAGACCTGGGTGGAGAACGAGCGTCGGAGAGGGGGCCGCCCCTCAGGGTGGGCGGGGCAGGGGGCGTGGTGCTCAGAGATGGAGGGCAGGTCTAGACTTCGCTGGAGATGAAGCGCCGCGAGGGAAGGAGCACATCGGGAGGGACGGGACACAGGTATGGCTGATGGTCATGTGATCTCAGTGTACGGTAGTCTTGGAACCTGGGGGAGGGGAGAGAGAAGGAGAGAACAAGGTTAAGAGGCAAGAAGGATAGGAATGTGTTAAATAATTAGAAGTACAGGGTAACTGAGGGGAATAATACAAATGGGATTGGAAGATTTAAAGAGGTAGAGGTCTGTGTTGGGAGGGGACAAGGTTTAGACAGATCGGGTTTCATAAAGTTGGAAAAGGGGAGGATATTATTACTGAACAGTATAATCTATTTAAATTAGATTTATCCAGGTTAATCATAAGGGATATGAGGGTTAACCAGGCAAGAGAACACATGTAGCAACCAAACCAATAAACTAAAGAGTAGAGGTCGACCGATTATGATTTTTCAGCGCCGATACCGATTATTGGAGGACCAAAAAGCCGATACCGATTAGTCTGACTATTTTTTTATTTTATTTATTTGTAATAATGACAATTACAACAATACTGAATGAACACTTATTTTAACTTAATATAATACATAAATAAAAATTTATTTAGCCTCAAATAAATAATGAAACATGTTCAATTTGGTTTAAATAATGCAAAAACAAAGTGTTGGAGAAGTAAAAGTACAATATGTGCTATGTAAAAAAGCTAACGTTTGAGTTCCTTGCTCAGAACATGAGAACATATGAAAGTTGGTGGTTCCTTTTAACATGAGACTTCCAAGGTAAGAGGTTTTAGGTTGTAGTTAATATAGTATTTATAGGACTATCTCTCTATACCATTTGTATTTCATATACCTTTGGCTATTGGATGTTCTTATAGGCACTATAGTATTGCCAGTGTAACAGTATAGCTTCCGTCCCTCTCCTCGCCCCTACCTGGGCTCGAACCAGAAACACATTGACAACAGCCACACTCGAAGCAGCATTACCCATGCAGAGCAAGCGGAACAACTACTCCAAGTCTCAGAGCAAGTGACGTTTGAAACGCTATTAGCGCACACCCAGCTAACTAGCTAGCCATTTCACATCGGTTACACCAGACATTAGGCTGATGGGCTTGAAGTCATAAACAGCGCTGTGCTTGGGAAGGGCTGCTGGCAAAACGCACAAAGTGCTGTTTGAATGAATGCTTACAAGCCTGCTGCTGCCTACCACCGCTCAGTCAGACTGCTCTATCAAATCATAGACTTAATTATAACATAATAACACACAGAAATACGAGCCTTTGGTCATTAATATGGTCGAATCCGGAAACTATCATTTAGAAAACAAAACGTTTATTATTTCAGTGAAATATGGAACCGTTTGGTATTTTATCTAATGGGTGGCATCCAGTCTAAATATTCTTGTTACATTGCACAACCTTCAATGTATGTCATAATTACATAAAATTCTGGCAAATTAGTTCGCAATGAGCCAGGCTGTCCAAACTGTTGCATATACCCTGACTCTGCTTGCACTGAACACCAGAGAAATGACACAATTTCACCTGGTTAATATTTTAACCTGGATTTATTTTAGCTAAATATGCAGGTTTAAAAATATATACTTCTGTGTATTGATTTTAAGAAAGGCATTGGTGTTTATGGTTAGGTACAGTCGTCCCAACGATTGTGCTTTTTTCGCAAATGCGCTTTTGTTAAATCATCCCCGAGCGTTGCATCAATTATATGCAATGCAGGACAGGCTAGATAAACAAGTAATATCATCAACCATGTGTAGTTATAACTAGTGATTATGATTGATTGATTGTTTTTTATAAGATAAGTTTAATGCTAGCTAGCAACTTACCTTGGCTTACTGCATTCGCGTAACAGGCAGGCTCCTCGTGGAGTGCAGTGAGAGGCAGGTGGTTAGAGCGTTGGACTAGTTAACTGTAAGGTTGCAAGATTGGATCCCCCGAGCTGACAAGGTGAAAATCTGTTGTTCTGCCCATGAACAAGGCAGTTAACCCACCATTCCTAGGCCGTCATTGAAAATAAGAATGTGTTCTTAACTGACTTGCCTAGTTAAATAAAGGTATAAAAAAATATATATATAAAAAAAATAATCGGCAAAATAGGCGCCCAAAAATACCGATTTCCGATTGTTATAAAAACTTGATATCTGCCCTAATTAATCGGCCATTCCGATTAATCGGTCGACCTCTACTAAAGAGATCCATGTAAGAATGAATATGAACAAATAAATGAATTGAATTCACATTCATATTTACAAGAGATGTGAGGATGGCTCATTTTATGAGAACACTATCCCCTGTGACCCCCCAGCCCTTACCTGAGGGCAACTTAACTTTTCAAGTGGACTCTCCACGCGAGGTAGGGTGGATAGTAGCATGCCGTGGGGGGGCTGAGGGCGCTGGGGGGGAAGCGGGGGCAGGGCTGATGCCGTCTGCTGGAAGTTGTTGATCACACATGTCACCTGGTAGAGAGAGGTGGAGATTGAAAGGATGGATGGAAAGATAGACACAGAGAGAGAATGAGAGCGATAGATTGAGAGAGAAGGGGTAGGGAGAGAAGGAAAGAGAGAGAGAGAGAGAGAAAGAGAGAGAGAGTGAGAGACTGTAAAAATGTGCTGCTGAAGACAAGTTATTTAAAGTGATGTAAATTGAAACATTGCAGCTCTAACTTGAAACTGAATGGGTAATGTCCCCTTCCCCACCCCTACCCCCATCTAGCCCTCATCCCCACCACTACTCCCACCACCACCCCTACCCCCATCTAGCCCTCATCCCCACCACTACTCCCACCACTACCCCTACCCCCATCCCCACCACTACCCCTACCCCCATCTAGCCCTCATCCCCACCACTACTCCCACCACTACCCCTACCCCCATCTAGCCCTCATCCCCACCTCTACTCCCACCACTACCCCTACCCCCATCTAGCCCTCATCCCCACCACTACTCCCACCACTACCCCTACCCCCATCTAGCCCTCATCCCCACCTCTACTCCCACCACTACCCCTACCCCCATCTAGCCCTCATCCCCACCACTACTCCCACCACTACCCCTACCCCCATCTAGCCCTCATCCCCACCTCTACTCCCACCACTACCCCTACCCCCATCTAGCCCTCATCCCCACCACTACTCCCACCACTACCCCTACCCCCATCTAGCCCTCATCCCCACCTCTACTCCCACCAATACCCCCATCTAGCCCTCATCCCCACCTCTACTCCCACCACCCTACCCCCATCTAGCCCTCATCCCCACCTCTACTCCCACCACTACCCCTACCCCCATCTAGCCTAGTTAAATAAAGGTAAAATTAAATAAAAATCATCCCCACCTCTACTGCCCCACCACTACCCCTACCCCCATCTCCCATCTAGCCCTAATCCCCACCCCTACACCCACCACTACACCTAACCCCATCTCCCCATCTAGCCCTCATCACTACCCCCATCTCCCCATCTAGCCCTCATCACTACCCCTACCCACATCTAACCCCATCTAGCCCTCATCTCCCCATCAACCCCCCCTACAACTAGCCCTCACCCCTCCCACCACTACCCCTACCCCCATCTAGCCCTCATCACTATCCCATATAGCCCTCATCCCCACCTCTACTCCCCCAGTCCCCACACAAGGAAGATAGCGATGGCCCCTCCAGTCAGGTATCCAACCAGGACGTTCGCCACCCTACCCCCACCTCCCCACCCCCTACTCCCCATCCCCTCACCAGGAAGGCAGCGATGGCCCCTCCGGTCAGGTATCCAGCCAGGACGTCACCCCAATGGTTCCTGTACTCCGTGACCCTCACCACCCCCACCAGCACAGCCAGGGACAGGAGGGTCAGACACAGGGTGGGCTTGGTCAGCCGGGTGCCCTTTGTACGGAACACCAGCGTCACGTACATCTGAAACACACACACAGAAAGGAATAGTTCATTTAAAAGCTACTCTGCAGACACACACACACAGAGGTGGAGGTTAAGATGCAAGCAGAGCTATACGTTCTAGATATACAGTACCTCCACAGAAGCACACACAGAGCTATACATTCTAGATATACAGTAACCCCACAGAAGCACACACAGAGCTATGAAGTCTAGATATACAGTACCTCCACAGAAGCACACACGGAGATATAAAGTCTAAATATACAGTGCCTCCACAGAAGCAGACAGAGCTATAGAGTCTAGATATACATCACCGCCACAGAAGCACACACAGAGTTATAAAGTCTAAATATACAGTACCTCCACAGAAGCACACACATAGATATAAATTCTAGATATACCCTCTACCTCCACTAAGCACATAGAAATGTACAGAAACATACATTCACACTTCAAAACACTGATATCAGAAAACATATCTCTATTCTTCCCGGTGTCACACTTTATTCCTTCCCCTCTAACTTCCCCCTAGTTCCTACCACTGTGTAGACAGCAGAGTAGATGCTGAGGGCCGCGTCCTTGGAGGGGAAGGACTTGCGTGCAGACGCAACCAGGTAGGGGTTCCCAGTGCAGGCGCGGCGCTCTGTGATGTACTGCATGGGGGACTGGCAGCCCAAGACTGTGTAGTTGGGGCGGCAGGCAGACAGGAAGTGAGGGGTCTGGTTTCCTGTCACCACCTGGCCTGCGTTGGCGAAGATGGTGGTGGCGAAGAGGCCAAAGGAGTAGACGCCTGAGGGAGTGGAGGAGGAGAACGGGGGTGGAGGAGGTGGATGGTGAGGGGAGAGGATGGGGGAGGAGAGAGAGAGGGATAGGAAGAGAGGGAGAGGAAAAGGGAGAAATAGAGAGACAAACGAGAGGGTAGAGAGAGATAAAAACCCTTCATTCAATGCTGAATGACAGTAGTGAGGCAGCATGCCCAATATAGTGCACAATATATTAGGACCAATATACACCAGGTTTAATATGGTCTAATGTACAGTGGGACCTATAGCCGAGGCTCACCCAGAAAGCGTACTATCCTGCGGAGGAGGGGGTTGAAGTAACAGCAGTCAGCCGTCACAATGGTCTTCTCCTGAGCCCCCTCCGCTTTCACAAAGAACGTTGTCACCTCTCCAATCAGAATCTACAGACAGACGAACAGACGGACGGATGGGCAGACAGACAGAGAGAAAGGCAGAGAGGTTAGTGTAAAACACTGAAAGAGCTACGAGCAAATCCAAACCCACTACATAAGAACGGTATCCTGTATTTGTTCACAGTATACTCAGTTCTTGTATATGGCATTATTTATGTCTAGTTTCAGCCAAACACAGTAACCTATGTGGTCATACAGTATTAACAGTACAACAACTGGAAGTATTCCATTCTGTTACTTTCCTCTGGGGAAGAAACCCACCGACTGTACATTACATTTTTATGGTTGCTGAATAATCAATGTTCAGTGGAGGAAACAGCAGGGCAGGACCCTGGTTTAGTGTGGAGAGGAGGTGGGTACTGGTTTAGTGTGGAGAGGAGGTGGGGACTGGTTTAGTGTGGAGAGGAGGTGGGTACTGGTTTAGTGTGGAGAGGAGGTGGGGACTGGTTTAGTGTGGAGAGGAGGTGGGGACTGGTTTAGTGTGGAGAGGTGGTGGGTACTGGTTTAGTGTGGAGAGGAGGTGGGGACTGGTTTAGTGTGGAGAGGAGGTGGGTACTGGTTTAGTGTGGAGAGGAGGTGGGTACTGGTTTAGTGTGGAGAGGAGGTGGGTACTGGTTTAGTGTGGAGAGGAGGTGGGTACTGGTTTAGTGTGGAGAGGAGGTGGGTACTGGTTTAGTGTGGAGAGGAGGTGGGTACTGGTTTAGTGTGGAGAGGAGGTGGGGACTGGTTTAGTGTGGAGAGGAGGTGGGGACTGGTTTAGTGTGGAGAGGTGGTGGGTACTGGTTTAGTGTGGAGAGGAGGTGGGTACTGGTTTAGTGTGGAGAGGAGGTGGGTACTGGTTTAGTGTGGAGAGGAGGTGTGTACTGGTTTAGTGTGGAGAGGAGGTGGGTACTGGTTTAGTGTGGAGAGGAGGTGGGGACTGGTTTAGTGTGGAGAGGTGGTGGGTACTGGTTTAGTGTGGAGAGGAGGTGGGTACTGGTTTAGTGTGGAGAGGAGGTGGGTACTGGTTTAGTGTGGAGAGGAGGTGTGGAGAGGAGGTGGGTACTGGTTTAGTGTGGAGAGGAGGTGGGGACTGGTTTAGTGTGGAGAGGAGGTGGGACTGGTTTAGTGTGGAGAGGAGGTGGGGACTGGTTTAGTGTGGAGAGGAGGTGGGGACTGGTTTAGTGTGGAGAGGAGGTGGGGACTGGTTTAGTGTGGAGAGGAGGTGGGTACTGGTTTAGTGTGGAGAGGAGATGGTTTAGTGTGGAGAGGAGGTGGGGACTGGTTTAGTGTGGAGAGGAGGTGGGTACTGGTTTAGTGTGGAGAGGAGGTGGGTACTGGTTTAGTGTGGAGAGGAGGTGGGTACTGGTTTAGTGTGGAGAGGAGGTGGGGACTGGTTTAGTGTGGAGAGGAGGTGGGACTGGTTTAGTGTGGAGAGGAGGTGGGTACTGGTTTAGTGTGGAGAGGAGGTGGGTACTGGTTTAGTGTGGAGAGGAGGTGGGTACTGGTTTAGTGTGGAGAGGAGGTGAGGACTGGTTTGGTGTGGAGAGGAGGTGGGTACTGGTTTAGTGTGGAGAGGAGGTGGGGACTGGTTTAGTGTGGAGAGGTGGTGGGTACTGGTTTAGTGTGGAGAGGAGGTGGGGACTGGTTTAGTGTGGAGAGGAGGTGGGTACTGGTTTAGTGTGGAGAGGAGGTGGGTACTGGTTTAGTGTGGAGAGGAGGTGGGTACTGGTTTAGTGTGGAGAGGAGGTGGGGACTGGTTTAGTGTGGAGAGGAGGTGGGTACTGGTATAGTGTGGAGAGGAGGTGGGTACTGGTTTAGTGTGGAGAGGAGGTGGGTACTGGTTTAGTGTGGATAGGAGGTGGGTACTGGTTTAGTGTGGAGAGGAGGTGGGTACTGGTTTAGTGTAGAGAGGAGGTGGGTACTGGTTTAGTGTGGAGAGGAGGTGGGTACTGGTTTTGTGTGGAGAGGAGGTGGGTACTGGTTTAGTGTGGAGAGGAGGTGTGTACTGGTTTAGTGTGGAGAGGAGATGGGTAATGGTTTAGTGTGAAGAGGAGGTGGGTACTGGTATAGTGGAGAGAGATGGGTACTGGTATAGTGGGTACTGGTATAGTGGGAAGAGGTGGGTACTGGTCTGGTATAGTGGGGAGAGGTGGGTAATGGCATAGTGGGGAGAGGTGGGTACTGGTATAGTGGGGAGAAGTGGGTACTGGCATAGAGGGGAGAGGTGGGTATTGGTATTGTGGGTAGAGGTGGGTACTGGTATAGTGGGGAGAGGTGGGTACTGGCATAGTGGGGAGAGGTGGGTATTGGTATAGTGGGGAGAGGTGGGTACTGGTATAGTGGGTAGAGGTGGGTACTGGCATAGTGGGGAGAGGTGGGTACTGGCATAGTGGGGAGAGGTGGGTACTGGCATAGTGGGAAGAGGTGGGTACTGGTATAGTGGGTAGAGGTGGGTACTGGCATAGTGGGGAGAGGTGGGTACTGGCATAGTGGGGAGAGGTGGGTACTGGCATAGTGGGGAGAGGTGGGTACTGGTATAGTCGGGAGAGGTGGGTACTGGCATAGTGGGGAGAGGTGGGTACTGGCATAGTGGGGAGAGGTGGGTACTGGCATAGTGGGGAGAGGTGGGTACTGGCATAGTGGGGAGAGGTGGGTACTGGCATAGTGGGGAGAGGTGGGTACTGGCATAGTGGAGAGAGGTGGGTACTGGCATAGTGGGGAGAGGTGGGTAATGGCATAGTGGGGAGAGGTGGGTACTGGCATAGTGGGGAGAGGTGGGTACTGGCATAGTGGGGAGAGTGGGTACTGGCATAGTGGGGAGAGATGGGTACTGGTATAGTGGGGAGACGTGGGTACTGGCATAGTGGGGAGAGTGGGTACTGGCATAGTGGGGAGAGGTGGGTACTGGTATAGTGGGGAGACGTGGGTACTGACATAGTGGGGAGAGTGGGTACTGGCATAGTGGGGAGAGTGGGTAGTGGTATATTTTTCTCTCATAGACAAAGATGTAGATGACGCAGTTATGTGAAAGACATAACTACTGTTAGAGATATAACTACTGTATAGAGATATAACTACTGCAGAGAGATATAACTACTGTATAGAGATATAACTCCTGTATAGAGATATAACTACTGCATAGAGATATAACTCCTGTATAGAGATATAACTACTGCATAGAGATATAACTACTGCATAGAGATATAACTCCTGTATAGAGATATAACTCCTGTATAGAGATATAACTACTGTATAGAGATATAACTCCTGTATAGAGATATAACTACTGTATAGAGATATAACTCCTGTATAGAGATATAACTACTGCATAGAGATATAACTCCTGTATAGAGATATAACTACTGCATAGAGATATAACTACTGCATAGAGATATAACTCCTGTATAGAGATATAACTACTGTATAGAGATATAACTCCTGTATAGAGATATAACTCCTGTATAGAAATATAACTACTGTATGTTATATACCCTTTGTTGGCAATGGTCGTTGCACAATGGTCGGTGGCTGACTAAATACATATAAATACAATAAATAAATTTTGCCCCACTGTATCTAGTTCTATTGATAGTTCTATATACATTGATACTGCTGCTTAACACAGCGGACAAGATTTACCATGTGACGTGGTTGTAAACTGTTTTTCTGGCTGAGAAGACGTCATTAGCTAACCAGATTACAACCACATAGACATTTTTTACTGTTTGCAACAACAAAAAGGGTGTAAAAACCAGTAAACAACCTGACCAGAACGTCAGGAAAACGTCAGGAAAACGTCACAGTACATCCAGTTTTGCCCCACTGGCATTTACAACAGCCATGGTTCAGCAGGGTTATTATGCCTTCCCAATAGTACCCATGTATAGCAACGACCAAAAGTAGTCTTAAACGGGGATGTGTCCCAAATGGCACCCTATTCCATGCATAGTGCACTACTTTTGACCAGGGTCCATGGGGTTCTGGTCAAAAGTAGTGCACTATAGGATAATAGGGTGCCATGTGGGATGCAAACGATGCTATTCATATGCATGGTCTCTGTCCCTACGGGTGCTGAGCTCTGAAGATGACTCAACCACATCACAGGCTAACGCTAATACTGTCTCCTCTCATTCCCCTTCACCCTACACAGGCCTGAGGGCCCCGGTGAGGGCTCAGATGTTAGCGTACACTCCTAGAAAAAAGGGTTCCAAAAGGGTTCTTCGGCCGTCCCCATAGGATCATATTTTTGGGTTCCAGGAAGAACGCCTTTCCACAGAGGGTTCTACATGGAACCCAAAAGGGTTCTCCTGTTGGGACAGCCACAGAAACACTTTTGGAACCCTTTTTTCTAAGATTGTACGTACGTGTGTGTGTGCATGCGTGTGTGTGTGTCTGTTTACCGCTCCATAGCCCGAGGAGGGCCATGTAGTGGCAGAAATCTAGGTCTGGTCTTCTAATCATCTGTCAGAGTGTGAGAGTCACACTTGAAGGCTTGGCTGTCTTGAATAGCAGAGGAGAAGTGAGGAGAGGAGACGGGAGGAGAGGAGGAGGAGATGTGTAGGGCTTTGTAGGATCCTTGATCCTTCCCTTGTGATGTCAGACTATCTGAAGTAATGTGAAGGCTGTGCAAGAGCAGAACGATGTTTTTCAAATAGAAGGAACAGTATCTAGCATCAGAGAATACTCTTTTCAGGGATTCCCAAACTCTTTAGATACATTTTTCAAACTCCTGGATGAATGCTGTAGTTCAATTAAATCTTATTACATACTGATCTAAACACATAATCTTCCATGTTACACAGGCGGTTCTACATGGAACCCAAAATAGTTCTACCTGGAACCAAAAGGGTTTCTACCTGGAACCAAAAAAGGTTATTCAAAGGGTTCTCCTATGGGGACAGCCGAATAATCCTTTTAGGGTCTAGATTGCACCATTTTTTCTAATAGTGTTCAGTATGCGGTGAGATTTAGCTATGTAGCGTTTTAGCATCCCACGCTCCTACCGCACCATGCATATTGCATGATCATGGACCCTACATCCTCGGTCTCTCTCTGTCAAAGGGTCTTGTGATCATTGGAGGGGCTCAGCAGTATTCTGATCAGAGCTGTTTGGAGGATCTAACAGGGGTTAGGGAGATAAAGGGCTTGTGTGTGAGTATGTGTGAATCTGTGTCAAAGGGAAGGTCTCTCTCTGTGTGTGTGTGTGTGTGTGTGTGTGTGTGTGTGTGTGTGTGTGTGTGAGATCAGATGAGTGGTTGTGTGTGTGTGTGCTACTGAGGATCTAAAGAGAAGAGGTTGAAACAGGGGTTGTGCGATCCACTGGGCTAACTCCCACTATGACCACCATAATAGAGAGTGTGTTTGCTAGGTGTGTGTGTGTGTGTGTGTGTGTGGAAGTGAGGAAGTGAGTGGTGAGGTAGGGATGTGAGGAAGTGAGTGGAGAAGCAGGGATGTGAGGAAGTGAGTGGTGAAGCAGGGATGTGAGGAAGTGAGTGGTGAAGCAGGGATGTGAGGAAGTGAGTGGTGAAGCAGGGATGTGAGGAAGTGAGTGGAGAAGCAGGGATGTGAGGAAGTGAGTGGAGAAGCAGGGATGTGAGGAAGTGAGCGGTGAAGCAGGGATGTGAGGAAGTGAGTGGGGAAGCAGGGATGTGAGGAAGTGAGTGGTGAAGCAGGGATGTGAGGAAGCAGGGATGTGAGGAAGTGAGTGGGGAAGCAGGGATGTGAGGAAGTGAGTGGTGAAGCAGGGATGTGAGGAAGTGAGTGGAGAAGCAGGGATGTGAGGAAGCAGGGATGTGAGGAAGTGAGTGGGGAAGCAGGGATGTGAGGAAGTGAGTAGGGAAGCAGGGATGTGAGGAAGCAGGGATGTGAGGAAGTGAGTGGGGAAGCAGGGATGTGAGGAAGTGAGTGGAGAAGCAGGGATGTGAGGAAGCAGGGATGTGAGGAAGTGAGTGGGGAAGCAGGGATGTGAGGAAGTGAGTGGGGAAGCAGGGATGTGAGGAAGTGAGTGGAGAAGCAGGGATGTGAGGAAGTGAGTGGGGAGGCAGGGATGTGAGGAGGTGAGTGGGGAAGCAGGGATGTGAGGAAGTGAGTGGTGAAGCAGGGATGTGAGGAAGCAGGGATGTGAGGAAGTGAGTAGGGAAGCAGGGATGTGAGGAAGCAGGGATGTGAGGAAGTGAGTGGGGAAGCAGGGATGTGAGGAAGTGAGTGGTGAAGCAGGGATGTGAGGAAGCAGGGATGTGAGGAAGCAGGGATGTGAGGAAGTGAGCGGTGAAGCAGGGATGTGAGGAAGCAGGGATGTGAGGAAGCAGGGATGTGAGGATGTGAGGACAGCGGTATAACTATGGGACTCAAACAGAGAGGTAAATGGAGAACAGCTATGGTGTAAAACAGTTATGGTGTAAAACAGTTATGGTGTAAAACAGTTATGGTGTGAAACAGCTATGGTGTAAAACAGTTATGGTGTAAAACCGTTATGGTGTAAAACAGTTATGGTGTAAAACAGCTATGGTGTAAAACAGTTATGGTGTAAAACAGTTATGGTGTAAAACCGTTATGGTGTAAAACAGTTATGGTGTAAAACAGTTATGGTGTAAAACCGTTATGGTGTAAAACCGTTATGGTGTAAAACAGCTATGGTGTAAAACCGTTATGGTGTAAAACAGTTATGGTGTGAAACAGCTATGGTGTAAAACCGTTATGGTGTAAAACCGTTATGGTGTAAAACAGCTATGGTGTAAAACCGTTATGGTGTAAAACAGTTATGGTGTAAAACCGTTATGGTGTAAAACAGTTATGGTGTAAAAACCGTTATGGTGTAAAACAGTTATGGTGTAAAACAGTTATGGTGTAAAACAGCTATGGTGTAAAACAGTTATGGTGTAAAACCGTTATGGTGTAAAACAGTTATGGTGTGAAACAGTTATGGTGTAAAACAGTTATGGTGTGAAACAGTTATGGTGTAAAACAGCTATGGTGTAAAACAGTTATGGTGTAAAACAGCTATGGTGTAAAACAGTTATGGTGTAAAACAGTTATGGTGTGAAACAGTTATGGTGTAAAACAGCTATGGTGTAAAACCGTTATGGTGTAAAACAGTTATGGTGTAAAACAGTTATGGTGTAAAACAGCTATGGTGTAAAACAGTTATGGTGTAAAACAGTTATGGTGTAAAACAGCTATGGTGTAAAACCGTTATGGTGTAAAACCGTTATGGTGTAAAACTGTTATGGTGTAAAACCGTTATGGTGTAAAACAGCTATGTTGTAAAACCGTTATGGTGTAAAACCGTTTGTGAACACAGGGTCTATTTGTTTGGATGTGGAGTGGAGGTTGTGTGTAATGTCATTGTGCTCTCTTGTGCTCCTACTCTGTTGTACTTTGAACCTTTTAATCCAAATATGGATTCTGATTCCCGACAGGAACTGGATGCACAGTTGGAGGACAACCCTGTAACCTCAGGATCTCACCACAGGCGCGATTCTAGTGTGCCGTCAAACGTCAACACAACTCAATGGAAACCCATTAGATGAGTCGATGCTTGAAATCGACCCAATATGGCAACCCTAATTAACAGAACCAACATCGCTACCCGTCTTATAATGGACTGTAATGGACTTCACACCGGCCTCACTTCAATATTAACACACACAACACATGTTAAGTGACTGAGCATTCCCCACGTTTGGTTCAGTGTTAGCCTCCAGGCCTAATGTTAGTGGTGATGGTTAGTGTTTAGTGTTAGTCTGTAGTGTGTGTCTTTTTACAGGTGAGATACCAGTGTTCTACTACAGCAGTATGAAGGGAGGGGAAACATAATAACACATTTTAAACAGTCAGCTATGGCACATCCTCTAACCAGGAGCCTTTACATTATTAACATGCACAAGTACACACACACACACACACACACAGACACACACACACACACACACACACACACACACACACACACACACATATACTGTACGTGTGCGCACGTACAGTACCAGGCATACACACACAAACACACCGCTGCACAGGCCTATGGGCATGAATACGCACAGACACACACACACTGAGGTTTGCTTGCAATGTCGGGCCCTTTGTGGATTCATGTGAACGGCTGCTGCCACAATATTATCAATAGGTAAACACTCTTAAAGAGACTTAGACTGTGTTAGACATACTGGTGACAATGAGTTTACATAACTGGCACTCACAGAGGAGTAGAACCTACAAATACTGGTATTCTGCTGTCTGTGACACTCGAAGACACTGCTGGACTCCAACGTGGAGCTTTAGATCAGAAGATAAGAAGTGAAGAGTGGACTGACAGACAGATGTGAAACACTAGTTAGAACAGATCAAATGAATCAAAGATGGACCTGCTCCTTCCTGCTGACTTTCAAGAGTAGCAGGAAGGGATGGAGGAAAGGAGAGGGAGAAAGAGAGAGAGATAGAGAGAGAGAGATAGAGAGAGAGAGCAACAGAGAGAGAGAGAGGGGGAGGGAGAGAGACAGAGAGAGAGAGCAACAGAGAGAGAGAGGGGGGGGGGAAGAGACAGAGAGAGAGAGCAACAGAGAGAGAGCGATGAAGATGAAGAAAAATGAGGGAGAGAGAGAGAGAGAGAGACAGAGAGAGAGAGAGAGAGAGAGGGGGGGAGACAGAGAGAGACAGAGAGAGAGACAGAGAGAGAGAGGGGGGGGAGACAGAGAGAGACAGAGAGAGAGACAGAGAGAGAGAGAGGGGGGGAGACAGAGAGAGAGAGACAGAGAGAGAGAGAGGGGAGGGAGAAGGACAGAGAGAGAGAGCAACAGAGAGAGAGCGATGAAGATAAAGAAAAATGAGGGAGGAGAGAGAGAGATGAAGATTAAGAAAAATGAGGGAGGAGAGAGAGAGAGACAGAGAGAGAGAGAGAGAGAGAGGGGGGGAGGGAGAGAGACAGAGAGAGAAAGAAGATGATAGATGAGGGTGACCAACGATGACTGATACTGGCTGTCTTCTCCTTCATTGCTGTGTTTTCCTTTGAAGTGTGTATATGTGTTTGTGTGTGTGTATGTGTGTGTGTGTGTGTGTGTGTGTGTGTGTGTGTGTGTGTGTGTGTGTGAGAGAGAGTCTATGTGAGAGGATCACATTCCAACAGTGGAGCGTGTTCAGGAGTCACAGCCGTTTACAATAGAAGAGGAGAATGGATGATGGAGAGACGAGGGGAGAGGTTAATAAGTGATAGAGATTTTATAATGATTTAATAAGATAATGTTGATGGGCAGCGGTAGGGTTGGGCGGTATGCAGATATTCATACCGTCGTACCGTTTCTGTACCATACCGGAGCATACGGTATTACCAGAAGTGCACACAAGGGGTGCTATTTCAACCTAAATTATGATGATTATTATATCTGTTTTTTTTGACGAACCAAACAATTTAGGCAACAGGGACCTTGATCCAGGAAGGGATTGAATGTCTCTGCTGTAACCTAGAAGCTTGATCTTGACATGTAGCCACCTAGCTACCAAGTCAGCAAACCAAATCCAAAGCTGGATGTCATTTATTTGACACATCTTATTTTCCTTATAGATATACTTAACTTATAAGCAGTGGTATAGCACACACCCACGCACACACCCACGCTCACACCCACGCACACACCCACGCAAAAAAGTAACTCAAATAAACGAAATGTAAACAAAGCGTTCCACAGGGATGCTGGTCGACTCCAATGCTTCCCACAGTTGTGTCAAGTTGTCTGGATGTCCTTTGGGTGGTGGACCATTTTTGATACACACAGGAAACTGCTGAGTGTGAAAAGCCCAGCAGCGCTGCAGTTCTTGACACAAACCTGTACCTTTTGGGATTCTGTGCATATTGTTTTGTATTGCTAGTCAAACCTATGCAAGTGACAACAATGAACTTTGATTTGATATTTCCCTATTGTTCGTTACACATCGTCATCTCACGGTATACACAAGCATGTGTGTGTGTGTGTGTGTGTGTGTGTGTGATGGGGTCTCGATGCATATACTTAGTGCCTTACACATTCTATATAAAAACGTTTGTAATAAATAACAGTTGAAGTCAGAAGTTTACATTCAGTTAGATTGGAGTAATTAAAACTAGTTTGAGTCAATTGGAAGTGTACCAGTGGATGTATTTCAAGGCCTACCTTCAAACTCAGTGCCTCTTTGCTTGACATCATTGGAAAATCAAAAGAAATCAGCCAAGACCTCAGAAAAAAAATGTAGACCTGCACAAGTCTGGTTCATCCTTGGGAGCAATTTACAAACATCTGAAGGTACCACGTTCATCTGTACAAACAATAGTACGCAAGTATAAACACCATGGGACCACGCAGCCGTCATACCGCTCAGGAAGGAGACGCGTTCTGTCTCCTAGAGATGAACGTACTTTGGTGCGAAAAGTGCAAATCAATCCCAGAACTCCAGCAAAGGACCTTGTGAAGATGCTGGAGGAAACAGGTACAAAAGTATCTATATACAGAGTAAAACGGGTCCTATATCGATATAACCTGAAAGGCCGCTCAGTAAGGAAGAAGCCACTGCTCCAAAACCACCACAAAAAAGCCAGACTGCGGTTTGAAACTGCACATGGGGACAAAAATCATACTTGTTGGAGAAATGTCCTCTGGTCTGATGAAACAAAAATAGAACTGTTTGGCCATAATGACCGTCGTTATGTTTGGAGGAAAAAGGGGGAGGCTTGCAAGCCGAAGAACACCATCCCAACCGTGAAGCATGGGGGTGGCAGCATCATGTTGTGGGGGTGCTTTGCTGCAGGAGGGACTGGTGCACTTCACAATATAGATGGCATCATGAGAACGAAAATTAAGTGGATATACTGAAGCAACATCTCAAGACATCAGTCAGGAAATTAAAGCTTGTTTGCAAATGGGCCAATGACCTCAAGCATACTTCCAAAGTTGTGGCAAAATGGCTTAAGGACAACAAAGTCAAGGTGACTGACGGCAATCCTATAGAAAATTTGTGGGCAGAACTGAAAACGTGTGTTCAAGCAAGGATGCCTACAAACCTGACTCAGTTACACCAGCTCTGTCAGGAGGAATTTGCCAAAATTCAACTTATTGTGGAAAACTTGTGGAATTCTACCCGAAACGTTTGACCCAAGTTAAACAATTTAAAGGCAATGCTACCAAATACTAATAATGAGTGTATGTAAATTTCTGACCCACTGGGAATGTGATGGAAGAAATATAAGCCCAAATAAATCATTCTCTCTAATATTATTTTGACATTTCACATTCTTAAAATAAAGTGGTGATCTTAACTGACCTAAGACAGGGAATTTTTACAAGATTAAATGATAGGAATTGTGAAAAACTGAGTTTAAATGTGTTTGGCTAAGGTGTATGTAAACTTCCGACTTCAACTGTACATGGCATAGAGTCTCACAAACCAGTCCTAGTGTTACCATGACGATTTAGCTTCCTACCCACACTCTCTCTTGCTCTTCCTTCTCTCTCATCCTTCCTTTATTCTCTCTTTCATTCCTGCCTGGGCAGACTTCCCGGTCGCTTTGTGGAGAATCTAGGTTATAGTCCAGACCATTTCTCCCCTTCCATCGCTCTCTTTCTATTCCATTTCATATGATCTCCCTCTCTCTTTCTACTTCATGTCATATGATCTCTCTCTCTCTACTCCATTTCATATGATCTACCTCTCTCTTTCTACTCCATTTCATATGATCTCCCTCTCTCTTTCTACTCCATTTCATATGATCTCCCTCTCTCTTTCTACTCCATTTCATATGATCTCCCTCTCTCCTTCTACTCCATTTCATATGATACTCCATTTCATATGATCTCCCTCTCTCCTTCTACTCCATTTCATATGATCTCCCTCTCTCTTTCTACTCCATTTCATATGATCTCCCTCTCTCTTTCTACTCCATTTCATATGATACTCCATTTCATATGATCTCCCTCTCTCTTTCTACTCCATTTCATATGATCTCCCTCTCTCTTTCTACTCCATTTCATATGATCTCCCTCTCTCTTTCTGTCCTTCCCTCTCTTTCTATCCCTATTTTTTTCTCCTCGCAGTTCAACAAAATCCTGTTTAGTTGGACAAAGACACACAGACAGACAGACAGACAGACAGAAAGACAGACAGACAGACACACAGACACACAGACACACAGACACACAGACAGAGACACACACACAGACAGACATACAGACATACATACAGACACACAGAGACACACAGACAGACAGACAGACACACACAGACAGACAGACAGACAGACAGACAGACAGACAGACAGACAGACAGACAGAGGGTAGTCTACTCTCTCTCACCTATTTTTCTTTATATTGGGAGGAACCAATCTCAATATCCAGGTCCCATTCAGTGGGACCGAGACAGAGGGGAAGGGTGTTGATGTGACACCACCACTATCCTCTGTCCTCTGGCTCTCTCTGGTTGCGTCCTAAATGTCACCCTTTCCCCGACATATATAGTGCACTACTTTTGCCCAGGGCCCATACCAAAAGTAGTGCACTATATATGGAATAGGGTGCCATTTGGGACACAATCTATGTATGGTTATCAGCAGCAGCAGCTCTATCTGCCTGTCAGGATCCATTCCATAATTCAGGAGGAGAAGGGGACTTCCTACGGCTTGACTGACAGGCAACACAAACACACAAACAACAAGCCTCTCTGTCTCTCTCTCTCTCTCTCTCTCTCTCTCTCTCTCTCTCTCTCTCTCTCTCTCTCTCTCTCTCTCTCTCTCTCTCTCTCTCTCTCTCTCTCTCCCTCCCCCTCTATCATTCTCTGTCGTTCTTCCTCTTTCCTACTTTCTTCTTTCCTCCCCCTCTACTCTCTTTTCTCTTTATATCCCCCTCTAAACTCCCTCTCTCTCTCTGCTCTCTATCCTTCTCCTCTTTCTCTCCCAGTCTTCCCCTCTTCTCTCTGTCTTCCCCCTTTCCTCTCTACTGTCTCTCTCTTTTTCTCCTTTCGCTACCTCGCCCTCTCTCCCTCTCCATAATGTTCCAAGGGCTTAGCAGCAGAACAGAGAACAGCTCTTCAGGGCACCAGTATTTAGCATTAGGTATGTGTGTGGGTGTGTGTGTGTGTGTGACCCAGATATTTACAAAGTTTCTAAAATAGCTCTTCAACTTCAAGCTGAGTTCCCATTCCCCACGTCCCCTCCTATAGGGCACATGTATTATATGTAGGGTATTTTCAGACTTTATTGAACAGACAACGAGGATAACAGCGTGGAAAGATAGACGTTGTGTCAAAAGGCAGTAGGCCGGGGTTTAAACCTACTGTATGCCGACACCGTAGACGTGTACTGGAGGCTGCGGCATTACTGCTACACCAGCCAGACTACTTCCACATTCTATACATGGCTAACATGACCAAACGTTAACGCTGTTGAGCAGACGATCAGTTCAAATGTTAAACTGGTAAGTGCTTGTAACTCAACCCTCTCATTGTGTAGGTCCAAGGGTGGCTTGTCACATACAACACACGCACACACAACACACACGCACTCACACAGACACACACACATGTAATTAGCCACCGGGGCTTACAGTCCAGATATGGTATAAGTAGTGCTTCCAACTGCAGTGTTGCCATGTAGATGGCTACTGTAATTACTACTAGAGGCTGAGTGGTGTGTGTGTGTGTGTGTGTGTGTGTGTGTGTGTGTGTTGGCCAGAATTGTGCCCCACTTAGCCTTGGCATTCCCAATGGCTCTCATAGTGTGTAGAGCCTCCACACACACACACCTGCACACACACACCTACACACACACACACACACGACACACACACACACACACACACTGGTGGTGAGATGTATCCGTCACACAGAATGTAACCCATTTCCGTAGCTGGAAGTGAAGGATGCTATAGCTGCCTGCTGTCCGCCCACACACACCAGACTACAGTGCCCTGTGATGTGCAGAGATGTTCTCCCTCGTATACAGATAGATAGAGGCAGACACATATTCACACACACGCAAGCAGGTAGTTCGCACACACACTTGCATGGATGCACATATACAGTAAAACACACTTAACATGCTGTACAGATTCACTGTCTCTCACAAATGCTGTCATCTCCACATAGACAAGCACAAACCCACCCACCCACCCACCCACCCACCCACCCACCCATCCATTTATACTGAACAAAAATAGAAACGCATCATGCAACAATTTCAAAGATTTTACTGAGTTACAGTTCATATGAGGAAATCGGTCAATTGAAATAAATTCATTAGGCCCTAATCTATAGATTTCACATGACTTGGGAATGCAGATATTCACAGTTAGTCATCTGTTAGTCACAGATACCTTAAAAAAAGTTAGGGTCGTGGATCAGAAAACCAGTCCGTATCTGGTGTGACCACCATTTGCCTCATGCAGCGCAGCACATCTCCTTCTCATAGAGTTGATCAGGCTGTTGATTGTGGCCTGTGGAATGTTGTCCCACTCCTCTTCAATGGCTGGATATTGGAGGGAACTGGAGGACGCTTTCGTACATGTTGATCCAGAGCATCCCGAACATGCTCAATGGGTGACATGTCTGGTGAGTATACAGGCCATGGAAGAACTGGGGCATTTTCAGCTTCTAAGAATTGTGTACAGGTCCTCGTGACATGGGGCCGTGCGTTATCATACTGAAACATGAGGTAATGGCGGTCCTGGTATCTCTGAGCATTCAGATTGTCATCGATAAAATGCAAATGTGTTTGTTCTCTGTAGATTATGCCTGCTCATACCATAACCCCACCGCCACCATGGGGCACTCTGTTCACAACAGTTGGTACTGCCAAATTCTCTAGCACTACGTTGGAGGCGGCTTATGGTAGAGAAATTATCTGGCAACAGCTCTGGTGGACATTCCTGCAGTCAACATGCCAATTGCACGCTCCTTCAAAACTTGGGAAATCTGGGGCATTGTGCTGTGTGACAATACTGCACATTTTAGAGTGACCTTTTATTGTCCCAAGCACAAGGTGCACCTGTGAATGTCATGCTGTTTAATGAGCTTCTTGTTATGCCACACCTGTCAGGTGGATGGATTATCTTGGCAAAGGAGAAATGCTCACTAACAGGGATGTACACAAATGTGTGCACAAAATTAGACAGAAATAAGCTTTTTGTGGGTATGGGTACTTTTATTTTAGCTCATGAAACATGGGACCAACACTTTACATGTTGCGTTTATATTATTGTTCAGTGTACATACAATCTAATGTCCAAAGCCAGAGATTGCAGAAGTTCCA